>NW_026972701.1:0-85925 GCF_036711695.1 Zophobas morio | reverse complement strand
CAATCAGATACCCTACGGGCTCGGAAAGTGCAACGAAACCATCAAATTTTAGCTAGAAACTGTATTTTTGTCGATTTTTATTGAATTTGAACTATATTTCAACGTTTTTTGATGGTTCTGAGCCACCAAACACACTTAAAGCATGCAGAATCGACTCAGAATAGGAAAAGGAGACGTTTAGGTCAATTTTATGGATTCTGGCGTTCGTAGATACAAGAAAACTGTTAAAATTCTTCAGAAACGTCACTTTTGAAGTGTTTTCTTGTACTTTTAAGCCAATCAGATACCCTACGGGCTCGGAAAGTGCAACGAAACCATCAAATTTTAGCTAGAAACTGTATTTTTGTCGATTTTTATTGAATTTGAACTATATTTCAACGTTTTTTGATGGTTCTGAGCCACCAAACACACTTAAAGCATGCAGAATCGACTCAGAATAGGAAAAGGAGACGTTTAGGTCAATTTTATGCATTCTGGCGTTCGTAGATACAAGAAAACTGTTAAAATTCTTCAGAAACGTCACTTTTGAAGTGTTTTCTTGTACTTTTAAGCCAATCAGATACCCTACGGGCTCGGAAAGTGCAACGAAACCATCAAATTTTAGCTAGAAACTGTATTTTTGTCGATTTTTATTGAATTTGAACTATATTTCAACGTTTTTTGATGGTTCTGAGCCACCAAACACACTTAAAGCATGCAGAATCGACTCAGAATAGGAAAAGGAGACGTTTAGGTCAATTTTAGCATTCTGGCGTTCGTAGATACAAGAAAACTGTTAAAATTCTTCAGAAACGTCACTTTTGAAGTGTTTTCTTGTACTTTTAAGCCAATCAGATACCCTACGGGCTCGGAAAGTGCAACGAAACCATCAAATTTTAGCTAGAAACTGTATTTTTGTCGATTTTTATTGAATTTGAACTATATTTCAACGTTTTTTGATGGTTCTGAGCCACCAGACACACTTAAAGCATGCAGAATCGACTCAGAATAGGAAAAGGAGACGTTTAGGTCAATTTTATGCATTCTGGCGTTCGTAGATACAAGAAAACTGTTAAAATTCTTCAGAAACGTCACTTTTGAAGTGTTTTCTTGTACTTTTAAGCCAATCAGATACCCTACGGGCTCGGAAAGTGCAACGAAACCATCAAATTTTAGCTAGAAACTGTATTTTTGTCGATTTTTATTGAATTTGAACTATATTTCAACGTTTTTTGATGGTTCTGAGCCACCAAACACACTTAAAGCATGCAGAATCGACTCTGTATAGGAAAAGGAGACGTTTAGGTCAATTTTATGCATTCTGGCGTTCGTAGATACAAGAAAACTGTTAAAATTCTTCAGAAACGTCACTTTTGAAGTGTTTTCTTGTACTTTTAAGCCAATCAGATACCCTACGGGCTCGGAAAGTGCAACGAAACCATCAAATTTTAGCTAGAAACTGTATTTTTGTCGATTTTTATTGAATTTGAACTATATTTCAACGTTTTTTGATGGTTCTGAGCCACCAAACACACTTAAAGCATGCAGAATCGACTCAGAATAGGAAAAGGAGATGTTTAGGTCAATTTTATGCATTCTGGCGTTCGTAGATACAAGAAAACTGTTAAAATTCTTCAGAAACGTCACTTTTGAAATGTTTTCTTGTACTTTTAAGCCAATCAGATACCCTACGGGCTCGGAAAGTGCAACGAAACCATCAAATTTTAGCTAGAAACTGTATTTTTGTCGATTTTTATTGAATTTGAACTATATTTCAACGTTTTTTGATGGTTCTGAGCCACCAAACACACTTAAAGCATGCAGAATCGACTCAGAATAGGAAAAGGAGACGTTTAGGTCAATTTTATGCATTCTGGCGTTCGTAGATACAAGAAAACTGTTAAAATTCTTCAGAAACGTCACTTTTGAAGTGTTTTCTTGTACTTTTAAGCCAATCAGATACCCTACGGGCTCGGAAAGTGCAACGAAACCATCAAATTTTAGCTAGAAACTGTATTTTTGTCGATTTTTTTTGAATTTGAACTATATTTCAACGTTTTTTGATGGTTCTGAGCCACCAAACACACTTAAAGCATGCAGAATCGACTCAGAATAGGAAAAGGAGACGTTTAGGTCAATTTTATGCATTCTGGCGTTCGTAGATACAAGAAAACTGTTAAAATTCTTCAGAAACGTCACTTTTGAAGTGTTTTCTTGTACTTTTAAGCCAATCAGATACCCTACGGGCTCGGAAAGTGCAACGAAACCATCAAATTTTAGCTAGAAACTGTATTTTTGTCGATTTTTATTGAATTTGAACTATATTTCAACGTTTTTTGATGGTTCTGAGCCACCAAACACACTTAAAGCATGCAGAATCGACTCAGAATAGGAAAAGGAGACGTTTAGGTCAATTTTATGCATTCTGGCGTTCGTAGATACAAGAAAACTGTTAAAATTCTTCAGAAACGTCACTTTTGAAGTGTTTTCTTGTACTTTTAAGCCAATCAGATACCCTACGGGCTCGGAAAGTGCAACGAAACCATCAAATTTTAGCTAGAAACTGTATTTTTGTCGATTTTTATTGAATTTGAACAATATTTCAACGTTTTTTGATGGTTCTGAGCCACCAAACACACTTAAAGCATGCAGAATCGACTCAGAATAGGAAAAGGAGACCTTTAGGTCAATTTTATGCATTCTGGCGTTCGTAGATACAAGAAAACTGTTAAAATTCTTCAGAAACGTCACTTTTGAAGTGTTTTCTTGTACTTTTAAGCCAATCAGATACCCTACGGGCTCGGAAAGTGCAACGAAACCATCAAATTTTAGCTAGAAACTGTATTTTTGTCGATTTTTATTGAATTTGAACTATATTTCAACGTTTTTTGATGGTTCTGAGCCACCAAACACACTTAAAGCATGCAGAATCGACTCAGAATAGGAAAAGGAGACGTTTAGGTCAATTTTATGCATTCTGGCGTTCGTAGATACAAGAAAACTGTTAAAATTCTTCAGAAACGTCACTTTTGAAGTGTTTTCTTGTACTTTTAACCCAATCAGATACCCTACGGGCTCGGAAAGTGCAACGAAACCATCAAATTTTAGCTAGAAACTGTATTTTTGTCGATTTTTATTGAATTTGAACTATATTTCAACGTTTTTTGATGGTTCTGAGCCACCAAACACACTTAAAGCATGCAGAATCGACTCAGAATAGGAAAAGGAGACGTTTAGGTCAATTTTATGCATTCTGGCGTTCGTAGATACAAGAAAACTGTTAAAATTCTTCAGAAACGTCACTTTTGAAGTGTTTTCTTGTACTTTTAAGCCAATCAGATACCCTACGGGCTCGGAAAGTGCAACGAAACCATCAAATTTTAGCTAGAAACTGTATTTTTGTCGATTTTTATTGAATTTGAACTATATTTCAACGTTTTTTGATGGTTCTGAGCCACCAAACACACTTAAAGCATGCAGAATCGACTCAGAATAGGAAAAGGAGACGTTTAGGTCAATTTTATGCATTCTGGCGTTCGTAGATACAAGAAAACTGTTAAAATTCTTCAGAAACGTCACTTTTGAAGTGTTTTCTTGTACTTTTAAGCCAATCAGATACCCTACGGGCTCGGAAAGTGCAACGAAACCATCAAATTTTAGCTAGAAACTGTATTTTTGTCGATTTTTATTGAATTTGAACAATATTTCAACGTTTTTTGATGGTTCTGAGCCACCAAACACACTTAAAGCATGCAGAATCGACTCAGAATAGGAAAAGGAGACCTTTAGGTCAATTTTATGCATTCTGGCGTTCGTAGATACAAGAAAACTGTTAAAATTCTTCAGAAACGTCACTTTTGAAGTGTTTTCTTGTACTTTTAAGCCAATCAGATACCCTACGGGCTCGGAAAGTGCAACGAAACCATCAAATTTTAGCTAGAAACTGTATTTTTGTCGATTTTTATTGAATTTGAACTATATTTCAATGTTTTTTGATGGTTCTGAGCCACCAAACACACTTAAAGCATGCAGAATCGACTCAGAATAGGAAAAGGAGACGTTTAGGTCAATTTTATGCATTCTGGCGTTCGTAGATACAAGAAAACTGTTAAAATTCTTCAGAAACGTCACTTTTGAAGTGTTTTCTTGTACTTTTAAGCCAATCAGATACCCTACGGGCTCGGAAAGTGCAACGAAACCATCAAATTTTAGCTAGAAACTGTATTTTTGTCGATTTTTATTGAATTTGAACTATATTTCAACGTTTTTTGATGGTTCTGAGCCACCAAACACACTTAAAGCATGCAGAATCGACTCAGAATAGGAAAAGGAGACGTTTAGGTCAATTTTATGCATTCTGGCGTTCGTAGATACAAGAAAACTGTTAAAATTCTTCAGAAACGTCACTTTTGAAGTGTTTTCTTGTACTTTTAAGCCAATCAGATACCCTACGGGCTCGGAAAGTGCAACGAAACCATCAAATTTTAGCTAGAAACTGTATTTTTGTCGATTTTTATTGAATTTGAACTATATTTCAACGTTTTTTGATGGTTCTGAGTCACCAAACACACTTAAAGCATGCAGAATCGACTCAGAATAGGAAAAGGAGACGTTTAGGTCAATATTATGCATTCTGGCGTTCGTAGATACAAGAAAACTGTTAAAATTCTTCAGAAACGTCACTTTTGAAGTGTTTTCTTGTACTTTTAACCCAATCAGATACCCTACGGGCTCGGAAAGTGCAACGAAACCATCAAATTTTAGCTAGAAACTGTATTTTTGTCGATTTTTATTGAATTTGAACTATATTTCAACGTTTTTTGATGGTTCTGAGCCACCAAACACACTTAAAGCATGCAGAATCGACTCAGAATAGGAAAAGGAGACGTTTAGGTCAATTTTATGCATTCTGGCGTTCGTAGATACAAGAAAACTGTTAAAATTCTTCAGAAACGTCACTTTTGAAGTGTTTTCTTGTACTTTTAAGCCAATCAGATACCCTACGGGCTCGGAAAGTGCAACGAAACCATCAAATTTTAGCTAGAAACTGTATTTTTGTCGATTTTTATTGAATTTGAACAATATTTCAACGTTTTTTGATGGTTCTGAGCCACCAAACACACTTAAAGCATGCAGAATCGACTCAGAATAGGAAAAGGAGACCTTTAGGTCAATTTTATGCATTCTGGCGTTCGTAGATACAAGAAAACTGTTAAAATTCTTCAGAAACGTCACTTTTGAAGTGTTTTCTTGTACTTTTAAGCCAATCAGATACCCTACGGGCTCGGAAAGTGCAACGAAACCATCAAATTTTAGCTAGAAACTGTATTTTTGTCGATTTTTATTGAATTTGAACTATATTTCAACGTTTTTTGATGGTTCTGAGCCACCAAACACACTTAAAGCATGCAGAATCGACTCAGAATAGGAAAAGGAGACGTTTAGGTCAATTTTATGCATTCTGGCGTTCGTAGATACAAGAAAACTGTTAAAATTCTTCAGAAACGTCACTTTTGAAGTGTTTTCTTGTACTTTTAAGCCAATCAGATACCCTACGGGCTCGGAAAGTGCAACGAAACCATCAAATTTTAGCTAGAAACTGTATTTTTGTCGATTTTTATTGAATTTGAACTATATTTCAACGTTTTTTGATGGTTCTGAGCCACCAAACACACTTAAAGCATGCAGAATCGACTCAGAATAGGAAAAGGAGACGTTTAGGTCAATTTTATGCATTCTGGCGTTCGTAGATACAAGAAAACTGTTAAAATTCTTCAGAAACGTCACTTTTGAAGTGTTTTCTTGTACTTTTAAGCCAATCAGATACCCTACGGGCTCGGAAAGTGCAACGAAACCATCAAATTTTAGCTAGAAACTGTATTTTTGTCGATTTTTATTGAATTTGAACTATATTTCAACGTTTTTTGATGGTTCTGAGTCACCAAACACACTTAAAGCATGCAGAATCGACTCAGAATAGGAAAAGGAGACGTTTAGGTCAATTTTATGCATTCTGGCGTTCGTAGATACAAGAAAACTGTTAAAATTCTTCAGAAACGTCACTTTTGAAGTGTTTTCTTGCACTTTTAAGCCAATCAGATACCCTACGGGCTCGGAAAGTGCAACGAAACCATCAAATTTTAGCTAGAAACTGTATTTTTGTCGATTTTTATTGAATTTGAACTATATTTCAACGTTTTTTGATGGTTCTGAGCCACCAAACACACTTAAAGCATGTAGAATCGACTCAGAATAGGAAAAGGAGACGTTTAGGTCAATTTTATGCATTCTGGCGTTCGTAGATACAAGAAAACTGTTAAAATTCTTCAGAAACGTCACTTTTGAAGTGTTTTCTTGTACTTTTAAGCCAATCAGATACCCTACGGGCTCGGAAAGTGCAACGAAACCATCAAATTTTAGCTAGAAACTGTATTTTTGTCGATTTTTATTGAATTTGAACTATATTTCAACGTTTTTTGATGGTTCTGAGCCACCAAACACACTTAAAGCATGCAGAATCGACTCAGAATAGGAAAAGGAGACGTTTAGGTCAATTTTATGCATTCTGGCGTTCGTAGATACAAGAAAACTGTTCAAATTCTTCAGAAACGTCACTTTTGAAGTGTTTTCTTGTACTTTTAAGCCAATCAGATACCCTACGGGCTCGGAAAGTGCAACGAAACCATCAAATTTTAGCTAGAAACTGTATTTTTGTCGATTTTTATTGAATTTGAACTATATTTCAACGTTTTTTGATGGTTCTGAGCCACCAAACACACTTAAAGCATGCAGAATCGACTCAGAATAGGAAAAGGAGACGTTTAGGTCAATTTTATGCATTCTGGCGTTCGTAAATACAAGAAAACTGTTAAAATTCTTCAGAAACGTCACTTTTGAAGTGTTTTCTTGTACTTTTAAGCCAATCAGATACCCTACGGGCTCGGAAAGTGCAACGAAACCATCAAATTTTAGCTATAAACTGTATTTTTGTCGATTTTTATTGAATTTGAACTATATTTCAACGTTTTTTGATGGTTCTGAGCCACCAAACACACTTAAAGCATGCAGAATCGACTCAGAATAGGAAAAGGAGACGTTTAGGTCAATTTTATGCATTCTGGCGTTCGTAGATACAAGAAAACTGTTAAAATTCTTCAGAAACGTCACTTTTGAAGTGTTTTCTTGTACTTTTAAGCCAATCAGATACCCTACGGGCTCGGAAAGTGCAACGAAACCATCAAATTTTAGCTAGAAACTGTATTTTTGTCGATTTTTATTGAATTTGAACTATATTTCAACGTTTTTTGATGGTTCTGAGCCACCAAACACACTTAAAGCATGCAGAATCGACTCAGAATAGGAAAAGGAGACGTTTAGGTCAATTTTATGCATTCTGGCGTTCGTAGATACAAGAAAACTGTTAAAATTCTTCAGAAACATCACTTTTGAAGTGTTTTCTTGTACTTTTAAGCCAATCAGATACCCTACGGGCTCGGAAAGTGCAACGAAACCATCAAATTTTAGCTAGAAACTGTATTTTTGTCGATTTTTATTGAATTTGAACTATATTTCAACGTTTTTTGATGGTTCTGAGCCACCAAACACACTTAAAGCATGCAGAATCGACTCAGAATAGGAAAAGGAGACGTTTAGGTCAATTTTATGCATTCTGGCGTTCGTAGATACAAGAAAACTGTTAAAATTCTTCAGAAACGTCACTTTTGAAGTGTTTTCTTGTACTTTTAAGCCAATCAGATACCCTACGGGCTCGGAAAGTGCAACGAAACCATAAAATTTTAGCTAGAAACTGTATTTTTGTCGATTTTTATTGAATTTGAACTATATTTCAACGTTTTTTGATGGTTCTGAGCCACCAAAAACACTTAAAGCATGCAGAATCGACTCAGAATAGGAAAAGGAGACGTTTAGGTCAATTTTATGCATTCTGGCGTTCGTAGATACAAGAAAACTGTTAAAATTCTTCAGAAACGTCACTTTTGAAGTGTTTTCTTGTACTTTTAAGCCAATCAGATACCCTACGGGCTCGGAAAGTGCAACGAAACCATCAAATTTTAGCTAGAAACTGTATTTTTGTCGATTTTTATTGAATTTGAACTATATTTCAACGTTTTTTAATGGTTCTGAGCCACCAAACACACTTAAAGCATGCAGAATCGACTCAGAATAGGAAAAGAAGACGTTTAGGTCAATTTTATGCATTCTGGCGTTCGTAGATACAAGAAAACTGTTAAAATTATTCAGAAACGTCACTTTTGAAGTGTTTTCTTGTACTTTTAAGCCAATCAGATACCCTACGGGCTCGGAAAGTGCAACGAAACCATCAAATTTTAGCTAGAAACTCTATTTTTGTCGATTTTTATTGAATTTGAACTATATTTCAACGTTTTTTGATGGTTCTGAGCCACCAAACACACTTAAAGCATGCAGAATCGACTCAGAATAGGAAAAGGAGACGTTTAGGTCAATTTTATGCATTCTGGCGTTCGTAGATACAAGAAAACTGTTAAAATTATTCAGAAACGTCACTTTTGAAGTGTTTTCTTGTACTTTTAAGCCAATCAGATAACCTACGGGCTCGGAAAGTGCAACGAAACCATCAAATTTTAGCTAGAAACTGTATTTTTGTCGATTTTTATTGAATTTGAACTATATTTCAACGTTTTTTGATGGTTCTGAGCCACCAAACACACTTAAAGCATGCAGAATCGACTCAGAATAGGAAAAGGAGACGTTTAGGTCAATTTTATGCATTCTGGCGTTCGTAGATACAAGAAAACTGTTAAAATTCTTCAGAAACGTCACTTTTGAAGTGTTTTCTTGTACTTTTAAGCCAATCAGATACCCTACGGGCTCGGAAAGTGCAACGAAACCATCAAATTTTAGCTAGAAACTGTATTTTTGTCGATTTTTATTGAATTTGAACTATATTTCAACGTTTTTTGATGGTTCTGAGCCACCAAACACACTTAAAGCATGCAGAATCGACTCAGAATAGGAAAAGGAGACGTTTAGGTCAATTTTATGCATTCTGGCGTTCGTAGATACAAGAAAACTGTTAAAATTCTTCAGAAACGTCACTATTGAAGTGTTTTCTTGTACTTTTAAGCCAATCAGATACCCTACGGGCTCGGAAAGTGCAACGAAACCATCAAATTTTAGCTAGAAACTGTATTTTTGTCGATTTTTATTGAATTTGAACTATATTTCAACGTTTTTTGATGGTTCTGAGCCACCAAACACACTTAAAGCATGCAGAATTGACTCAGAATAGGAAAAGGAGACGTTTAGGTCAATTTTGTGCATTCTGGCGTTCGTAGATACAAGAAAACTGTTAAAATTCTTCAGAAACGTCACTTTTGAAGTGTTTTCTTGTACTTTTAAGCCAATCAGATACCCTACGGGCTCGGAAAGTGCAACGAAACCATAAAATTTTAGCTAGAAACTGTATTTTTGTCGATTTTTATTGAATTTGAACTATATTTCAACGTTTTTTGATGGTTCTGAGCCACCAAACACACTTAAAGCATGCAGAATCGACTCAGAATAGGAAAAGGAGACGTTTAGGTCAATTTTATGCATTCTGGCGTTCGTAGATACAAGAAAACTGTTAAAATACTTCAGAAACGTCACTTTTGAAGTGTTTTCTTGTACTTTTAAGCCAATCAGATACCCTACGGGCTCGGAAAGTGCAACGAAACTGTGGTGTAGGTAGTTGCATAGGTGTGGGCGCACCAGTGCAGAGCATGCGCCACAGCAGAAGAGCAATGATGGCCGTCGAATAGAGCGTTAAGTTAGAGAAGTTGTGTTTCTTTATTTGTATATAATCGCGGGTATTAAATAAGGCAAGGAAACTATGGAGTTTTATTTAAGAAACACTACAGTGGCGACGAGGAAAATTATGGACAGATCGGCGTAAGTTAAAGAGAGAGTGAAAAAGCGGTGGCCACGTGGCAGTTAAGCGTTGGAAAGAAAAAAAAACAAGATGGGCGGCGAAGATACGAAATCAAGTGAGGCAAGATTTACGAATGTGGGTCATCTGAGGCAGTTTACACTCAATTCGGACTGGAAGATTTTTTATACTCAGTTGACGCAATATTTTGTGGTGAACAACATCACAGACGACAAAATTCAACAAGCTCTACTGATCAATTGTTGCACCGAAGAATCATACAAGTTGCTGGAGAATCTATGTGTTCCAGAAGATCCAACGAAGAAAACATTCAGGGAGTTGATTACACTGTTTGACAAGCATTTTGTCCCCCCCAAGTTACATTTCCCAGAGAGGTATAAGTTTTATCATGCAGTACGAGGGCGAGACGAAGAGATAGCCGAGTGGGCGTCCCGAATCCGACATTTGGCGTCGAAGTGCAAGTTCGGGGCGGAACTACAAGTGGTACTGAGAGATCGCTTTATCATGGGGCTTGGCGAAGGAGTTATTTTAGATCGCTTATTGGAGGAAGATGTGAGTAACCTCACGTTGCAGCAAAGTGTCGATATTGCGGCTAGTAAGGAGGCGTCGAGGCACCGTTATGTAGTGGACTCAGAAAGGTCCCGGAAGAAGGAAGAGGCGGAAATGTTCCAGTTGTCTCATCAAAAAAGTTGGAGAGAGTCACAAGGCCAGGGAAGAGAGTCAAAAAGTTTAAGAAGAGGCAACGGTCGTGTGACAGGAAAGGCGGAATTTGGGGCTACTTCCCAGCTAGCAGCCAAGTCAGGATCGCAGTTATGGTGTAAGGTTTGCGGTAAAAAGGGACACCATGTCAGTAAGTGTCGTTATCAGAATTACATATGTCATATTTGTGGAATTCGAGGTCATTTAGCAGCGGTTTGCTCAAGCTCAAAGAAAGGTGGCAGGTCAAGTCATAATTTTTTGTCGACGGAGGCAGAAGAGACCATGTTCAGGGTGCAGACGAACGAGGTCAGGTACGCGCCAATTCAGGTAGAAGTCGAAGTTGGTGAGGACAAGTTAAGGTTTGAATTTGACAGTGGTGCATCTGTGTCGGTAATTTCTGAAAAGTTTTGGAGTGAACATTTTTGTAATTTAGCATTAAGGTCAGACGGTAAATGGTTGTCCAATTATAATGGACAGAAAATTGTACCATTAGGTTATGTCGAAGTAGAAATTAAGTTTAAAGATTTGCGCCATAAGTTGAAGTTGTATGTCATTAGAAACGGAGGTCCACCTTTACTAGGTCGAGATTTTTATTACAAATTTAATCTGGAATTTTTAAATAAAATTGAGTCCGCAAATAATAATAATAATGGGAGCGTCGCGGAATTGTTAGGGCAATTTCCGACAGTTTTTTCAGATCAGTTAGGGTTGTTCAATAGGAGCACCATACGGTTAAATATTTCAGAAAAAGCACAGCCTAAATTTTATAAACCTAGGCCGTTACCGTTTGCAATTAAAGACAAGGTGGAGCAAGAACTGGAGCGGTTAGTTAAGTTGGGAATTTTACAACCGGTTAATTTTAGTCATTGGGGAACGCCTATCGTTCCGATCATTAAAAAAGATGGCACCGTACGGATATGTGCGGATTATAAAATCACAGCAAATTTAGCGGTAGAGGCGGATTTGTTTCCTTTACCTAGGATTGAGGAAATTTTTGCAAAATTGAAAGGAGAAACCTTCACGAAGTTAGATCTTTCACGAGCTTATCAGCAAATAGGGTTAGATGAACAGTCAAGAGAAATTACGACAATTTCGACGCATAAGGGGTTATTTCAGTACACGCGCTTACCGTTCGGGCTAGCATGTGCACCATCTAAGTTTCAAAGAATAATGGAGACGATTTTACAAGGGTTAGATGGGGTGTGTTGTTTTCTCGATGATATTTTGATTACGGGAGAGAATTATAGCCAACATGTAGAGCGAGTGCACGCGGTATTGACTAGATTACAACATTGCGGGTTAACCATTGAATTTTCGAAATGTGCATTTTTCCAAGATAGGGTAACGTATTTAGGATACGTGATTGACAAGACTGGGTTACATCCTTGTGAGGATAAGGTGAGAGATGTCAAGAACACTCCACGACCGCAGAATGTTAAGCAAGTGAAAGCTTTTTTAGGGTTGGTAAATTATTACAATAAATTTATACCTAATAATGCGAGTCTGTTGCACCCATTATATGAATTGCTCAAGAAGGATTCACAGTTTGTGTGGTCGGAGCATTGCGAACGGGCTTTCGTGCAAGTAAAAGAAATATTGACATCAGATCGAGTGTTAGCGCATTATGATGCGACATTGCCAATAGTTTTAACGACTGATGCATCAGAGCATGGGGTTGCAGCTATTATTTCGCATGTAGTAAATAATGTCGAATATCCAATAGCGTTCGCTTCTCGAACGTTATGGTGCGCGCAAAGGAAATACAGTCAGTTAGAGAAGGAGGCTTTAGCAATTATATTCGGTGTTACTAAGTTTCATCAATATCTTTTCGGTCATAAGTTTATTTTACAGACAGATCATAAGCCTTTGGTTACAATTTTTGGCCCTAAACGAGGTTTACCAGTTTTAGCGGCGAATCGTTTACAGCGTTGGGCGTTAATATTAGCGAATTATGAGTACGATATTAGATTTATCAAGTCAATGGATAATAATGCCGATGCGTTGTCGCGGTTACCAGTAGCAGACGAGTTTACGGAACCAGCTGCTGACTATACTTATTTTAATTATATTTTTTCTAACTCAGACCTACCTATCGACAGTGCTTGTATCGCGTCGGAGACTGTGAAGGACAAGGCATTAAGTAAGGTGTTGAAATATATTCAAAAAGGGTGGCCGAAACGTATAACCAAGGAGTTAAAGGGGTACGAACAGTACAAGAATAATCTCACCGTAGAAGGGAATTGTATTTTGTTTGGTTATAGAGTCGTGGTTCCAAAAGCGTTGAGACATAATATTCTTCAGGAACTACATAGATCTCATATGGGAATTGTGAAAACAAAAAGTTTAGCACGTTCGTACGTGTGGTGGCCTAATATGAGCACTCAAATAGAAAATTTCATTGCAAATTGTCCAAATTGTTTAAAGTTGCGTGAGGCTCCTGGTTTAAGTAAACTAATGCCATGGTCGATTCCAGATTCAGTTTGGGAACGGATACATATAGATTTTTTAGGACCGATTTTCAATAAACAAATTTTAATTGTGGTGGATGCGTACAGTAAATGGACAGAAGCATTTGTTATGACAAACATCTCAACTCAAGCAACCATTAATGTTTTGCGAAGTTTGTTTGCGAGGTTTGGGTTTCCCAAAACCATTGTGTCGGATAATGGCAGAGCTTTTACATCGGAAGAATTTGAAAATTTTTTGCGAGTTAATGGTATCCGATTTAAAAGATCAGCTCCATATCACCCCGCTACGAATGGTCAAGCAGAGAATTCTGTTAAAACGGTCAAGAGGGCGTTATACAAATGTTTAAAAGATGACAATCTTGCAAATTTTAATTTAGCGCTAAACAAATTCCTTTTGGATTATAGAAATACGGTTCATTGTATGACTGGTCAATCACCAGCAATGTTAATGTTAGGTAGGAATCTAAGATGTAGACTAGATTTGTTACGACCCGACACCAGGGCTGTAGATGTTTGTAAGGCAGGCTTGCAGCAAACGTGGCGTCAAAAGCAAGCTCAGGCAGTTAAACATTATAAAGGTAAGCGATCCCAACAATTTCATGTCAATGATACTGTTCTAGCACGTGATTATCGCCACGTCAAGCCAGCTTGGTGTGCAGGCAGCATTGTCAAGGTGTTAGGGCCGCGCACCTATTTAGTAGAAACAACGGAAGGTTATGTGTGGAAACGACATATAAATCAGCTGTTAGTCAATAGGGCACTACGGAATGTACTAGATAAGAATGTAGATATTGAGGATAAGAACTATGTAGAGGATAGGAAAATTCTTTTAGATTGTAAGATTGATCAGGACGTGCAGGATAATCAAACAGAGTTGTCAAAAGAAAGCTCTTTAGTCACAAAGCTGAGACGGCGTAGTCAATTGAAACCGCCAGACCGTTTCCGATACTAAGGAGTTTTCTTATATATTTTTTAAGGGGAGAGTAGTGTGGTGTAGGTAGTTGCATAGGTGTGGGCGCACGCAGTGGAGAGCATGCGCGAGAGTACGAAGAGCAATGATGGCCGTCGAATAGAGCGTTAAGTTAGAGAAGTTGTGTTTCTTTATTTGTATATAATCGCGGGTATTAAATAAGGCAAGGAAACTATGGAGTTTTATTTAAGAAACACTACAGAAACCATCAAATTTTAGCTAGAAACTGTATTTTTGTCGATTTTTATTGAATTTGAACTATATTTCAACGTTTTTTGATGGTTCTGAGCCACCAAACACACTTAAAGCATGCAGAATCGACTCAGAATAGGAAAAGGAGACGTTTAGGTCAATTTTATGCACTCTGGCGTTCGTAGATACAAGAAAACTGTTAAAATTCTTCAGAAACGTCACTTTTGAAGTGTTTTCTTGTACTTTTAAGCCAATCAGATACCCTACGGGCTCGGAAAGTGCAACGAAACCATCAAATTTTAGCTAGAAACTGTATTTTTATCGATTTTTATTGGATTTGAACTATATTTCAAAGTTTTTTGATGGTTCTGAGCCACCAAACACACTTAAAGCATGCAGAATCGACTCAGAATAGGAAAAGGAGACGTTTAGGTCAATTTTATGCATTCTGGCGTTCGTAGATACAAGAAAACTGTTAAAATTCTTCAGAAACGTCACTTTTGAAGTGTTTTCTTGTACTTTTAAGCCAATCAGATACCCTACGGGCTCGGAAAGTGCAACGAAACCATCAAATTTTAGCTAGAAACTGTATTTTTGTCGATTTTTATTGAATTTGAACTATATTTCAAGGTTTTTTGATGGTTCTGAGCCACCAAACACACTTAAAGCATGCAGAATCGACTCAGAATAGGAAAAGGAGACGTTTAGGTCAATTTTATGCATTCTGGCGTTCGTAGATACAAGAAAACTGTTAAAATTCTTCAGAAACGTCACTTTTGAAGTGTTTTCTTGTACTTTTAAGCCAATCAGATACCCTACGGGCTCGGAAAGTGCAACGAAACCATCAAATTTTAGCTAGAAACTGTATTTTTGTCGATTTTTATTGAATTTGAACTATATTTCAACGTTTTTTGATGGTTCTGAGCCACCAAACACACTTAAAGCATGCAGAATCGACTCAGAATAGGAAAAGGAGACGTTTAGGTCAATTTTATGCATTCTGGCGTTCGTAGATACAAGAAAACTGTTAAAATTCTTCAGAAACGTCACTTTTGAAGTGTTTTCTTGTACTTTTAAGCCAATCAGATACCCAACGGGCTCGGAAAGTGCAACGAAACCATCAAATTTTAGCTAGAAACTGTATTTTTGTCGATTTTTATTGAATTTGAACTATATTTCAACGTTTTTTGATGGTTCTGAGCCACCAAACACACTTAAAGCATGCAGAATCGACTCAGAATAGGAAAAGGAGACGTTTAGGTCAATTTTATGCATTCTGGCGTTCGTAGATACAAGAAAACTGTTAAAATTCTTCAGAAACGTCACTTTTGAAGTGTTTTCTTGTACTTTTAAGTCAATCAGATACCCTACGGGCTCGGAAAGTGCAACGAAACCATCAAATTTTAGCTAGAAACTGTATTTTTGTCGATTTTTATTGAATTTGAACTATATTTCAACGTTTTTTGATGGTTCTGAGCCACCAAACACACTTAAAGCATGCAGAATCGACTCAGAATAGGAAAAGGAGACGTTTAGGTCAATTTTATGCATTTAGGCGTTCGTAGATACAAGAAAACTGTTAAAATTCTTCAGAAACGTCACTTTTGAAGTGTTTTCTTGTACTTTTAGGCCAATCAGATACCCTACGGGCTCGGAAAGTGCAACGAAACCATCAAATTTTAGCTAGAAACTGTATTTTTGTCGATTTTTATTGAATTTGAACTATATTTCAACGTTTTTTGATGGTTCTGAGCCACCAAACACACTTAAAGCATGCAGAATCGACTCAGAATAGGAAAAGGAGACGTTTAGGTCAATTTTATGCATTCTGGCGTTCGTAGATACAAGAAAACTGTTAAAATTCTTCAGAAACGTCACTTTTGAAGTGTTTTCTTGTACTTTTAAGCCAATCAGATACCCTACGGGCTCGGAAAGTGCAACGAAACCATCAAATTTTAGCTAGAAACTGTATTTTTGTCGATTTTTATTGAATTTGAACTATATTTCAACGTTTTTTGATGGTTCTGAGCCACCAAACATACTTAAAGCATGCAGAATCGACTCAGAATAGGAAAAGGAGACGTTTAGGTCAATTTTATGCATTCTGGCGTTCGTAGATACAAGAAAACTGTTAAAATTCTTCAGAAACGTCACTTTTGAAGTGTTTTCTTGTACTTTTAAGCCAATCAGATACCCTACGGGCTCGGAAAGTGCAACGAAACCATCAAATTTTAGCTAGAAACTGTATTTTTGTCGATTTTTATTGAATTTGAACTATATTTCAACGTTTTTTGATGGTTCTGAGCCACCAAACACACTTAAAGCATGCAGAATCGACTCAGAATAGGAAAAGGAGACGTTTAGGTCAATTTTATGCACTCTGGCGTTCGTAGATACAAGAAAACTGTTAAAATTCTTCAGAAACGTCACTTTTGAAGTGTTTTCTTGTACTTTTAAGCCAATCAGATACCCTACGGGCTCGGAAAGTGCAACGAAACCATCAAATTTTAGCTAGAAACTGTATTTTTATCGATTTTTATTGGATTTGAACTATATTTCAAAGTTTTTTGATGGTTCTGAGCCACCAAACACACTTAAAGCATGCAGAATCGACTCAGAATAGGAAAAGGAGACGTTTAGGTCAATTTTATGCATTCTGGCGTTCGTAGATACAAGAAAACTGTTAAAATTCTTCAGAAACGTCACTTTTGAAGTGTTTTCTTGTACTTTTAAGCCAATCAGATACCCTACGGGCTCGGAAAGTGCAACGAAACCATCAAATTTTAGCTAGAAACTGTATTTTTGTCGATTTTTATTGAATTTGAACTATATTTCAAGGTTTTTTGATGGTTCTGAGCCACCAAACACACTTAAAGCATGCAGAATCGACTCAGAATAGGAAAAGGAGACGTTTAGGTCAATTTTATGCATTCTGGCGTTCGTAGATACAAGAAAACTGTTAAAATTCTTCAGAAACGTCACTTTTGAAGTGTTTTCTTGTACTTTTAAGCCAATCAGATACCCTACGGGCTCGGAAAGTGCAACGAAACCATCAAATTTTAGCTAGAAACTGTATTTTTGTCGATTTTTATTGAATTTGAACTATATTTCAACGTTTTTTGATGGTTCTGAGCCACCAAACACACTTAAAGCATGCAGAATCGACTCAGAATAGGAAAAGGAGACGTTTAGGTCAATTTTATGCATTCTGGCGTTCGTAGATACAAGAAAACTGTTAAAATTCTTCAGAAACGTCACTTTTGAAGTGTTTTCTTGTACTTTTAAGCCAATCAGATACCCAACGGGCTCGGAAAGTGCAACGAAACCATCAAATTTTAGCTAGAAACTGTATTTTTGTCGATTTTTATTGAATTTGAACTATATTTCAACGTTTTTTGATGGTTCTGAGCCACCAAACACACTTAAAGCATGCAGAATCGACTCAGAATAGGAAAAGGAGACGTTTAGGTCAATTTTATGCATTCTGGCGTTCGTAGATACAAGAAAACTGTTAAAATTCTTCAGAAACGTCACTTTTGAAGTGTTTTCTTGTACTTTTAAGTCAATCAGATACCCTACGGGCTCGGAAAGTGCAACGAAACCATCAAATTTTAGCTAGAAACTGTATTTTTGTCGATTTTTATTGAATTTGAACTATATTTCAACGTTTTTTGATGGTTCTGAGCCACCAAACACACTTAAAGCATGCAGAATCGACTCAGAATAGGAAAAGGAGACGTTTAGGTCAATTTTATGCATTTAGGCGTTCGTAGATACAAGAAAACTGTTAAAATTCTTCAGAAACGTCACTTTTGAAGTGTTTTCTTGTACTTTTAGGCCAATCAGATACCCTACGGGCTCGGAAAGTGCAACGAAACCATCAAATTTTAGCTAGAAACTGTATTTTTGTCGATTTTTATTGAATTTGAACTATATTTCAACGTTTTTTGATGGTTCTGAGCCACCAAACACACTTAAAGCATGCAGAATCGACTCAGAATAGGAAAAGGAGACGTTTAGGTCAATTTTATGCATTCTGGCGTTCGTAGATACAAGAAAACTGTTAAAATTCTTCAGAAACGTCACTTTTGAAGTGTTTTCTTGTACTTTTAAGCCAATCAGATACCCAACGGGCTCGGAAAGTGCAACGAAACCATCAAATTTTAGCTAGAAACTGTATTTTTGTCGATTTTTATTGAATTTGAACTATATTTCAACGTTTTTTGATGGTTCTGAGCCACCAAACATACTTAAAGCATGCAGAATCGACTCAGAATAGGAAAAGGAGACGTTTAGGTCAATTTTATGCATTCTGGCGTTCGTAGATACAAGAAAACTGTTAAAATTCTTCAGAAACGTCACTTTTGAAGTGTTTTCTTGTACTTTTAAGCCAATCAGATACCCTACGGGCTCGGAAAGTGCAACGAAACCATCAAATTTTAGCTAGAAACTGTATTTTTGTCGATTTTTATTGAATTTGAACTATATTTCAACGTTTTTTGATGGTTCTGAGCCACCAAACACACTTAAAGCATGCAGAATCGACTCAGAATAGGAAAAGGAGACGTTTAGGTCAATTTTATGCATTCTGGCGTTCGTAGATACAAGAAAACTGTTAAAATTCTTCAGAAACGTCACTTTTGAAGTGTTTTCTTGTACTTTTAAGCCAATCAGATACCCTACGGGCTCGGAAAGTGCAACGAAACCATCAAATTTTAGCTAGAAACTGTATTTTTGTCGATTTTTATTGAATTTGAACTATATTTCAACGTTTTTTGATGGTTCTGAGCCACCAAACACACTTAAAGCATGCAGAATCGACTCAGAATAGGAAAAGGAGACGTTTAGGTCAATTTTATGCATTCTGGCGTTCGTAGATACAAGAAAACTGTTAAAATTCTTCAGAAACGTCACTTTTGAAGTGTTTTCTTGTACTTTTAAGCCAATCAGATACCCTACGGGCTCGGAAAGTGCAACGAAACCATCAAATTTTAGCTAGAAACTGTATTTTTGTCGATTTTTATTGAATTTGAACTATATTTCAACGTTTTTTGATGGTTCTGAGCCACCAAACACACTTAAAGCATGCAGAATCGACTCAGAATAGGAAAAGGAGACGTTTAGGTCAATTTTATGCATTCTGGCGTTCGTAGATACAAGAAAACTGTTAAAATTCTTCAGAAACGTCACTTTTGAAGTGTTTTCTTGTACTTTTAAGCCAATCAGATACCCTACGGGCTCGGAAAGTGCAACGAAACCATCAAATTTTAGCTAGAAACTGTATTTTTGTCGATTTTTATTGAATTTGAACTATATTTCAACGTTTTTTGATGGTTCTGAGCCACCAAACACACTTAAAGCATGCAGAATCGACTCAGAATAGGAAAAGGAGACGTTTAGGTCAATTTTATGCATTCTGGCGTTCGTAGATACAAGAAAACTGTTAAAATTCTTCAGAAACGTCACTTTTGAAGTGTTTTCTTGTACTTTTAAGCCAATCAGATACCCTACGGGCTCGGAAAGTGCAACGAAACCATCAAATTTTAGCTAGAAACTGTATTTTTGTCGATTTTTATTGAATTTGAACTATATTTCAACGTTTTTTGATGGTTCTGAGCCACCAAACACACTTAAAGCATGCAGAATCGACTCAGAATAGGAAAAGGATACGTTTAGGTCAATTTTATGCATTCTGGCGTTCGTAGATACAAGAAAACTGTTAAAATTCTTCAGAAACGTCACTTTTGAAGTGTTTTCTTGTACTTTTAAGCCAATCAGATACCCTACGGGCTCGGAAAGTGCAACGAAACCATCAAATTTTAGCTAGAAACTGTATTTTTGTCGATTTTTATTGAATTTGAACTATATTTCAACGTT
Source organism: Zophobas morio (assembly GCF_036711695.1). Taxonomy (NCBI): domain Eukaryota; kingdom Metazoa; phylum Arthropoda; class Insecta; order Coleoptera; family Tenebrionidae; genus Zophobas; species Zophobas morio. The sequence goes on along the minus strand of NW_026972701.1, from coordinate 65,809 downwards.
TTTTGATGGTTCTGAGCCACCAAACACACTTAAAGCATGCAGAATCGACTCAGAATAGGAAAAGGAGACGCTTAGGTCAATTTTATGCATTCTGGCGTTCGTAGATACAAGAAAACTGTTAAAATTCTTCAGAAACGTCACTTTTGAAGTGTTTTCTTGTACTTTTAAGCCAATCAGATACCCTACGGGCTCGGAAAGTGCAACGAAACCATCAAATTTTAGCTAGAAACTGTATTTTTGTCGATTTTTATTGAATTTGAACTATATTTCAACGTTTTTTGATGGTTCTGAGCCACCAAACACACTTAAAGCATGCAGAATCGACTCAGAATAGGAAAAGGAGACGTTTAGGTCAATTTTATGCATTCTGGCGTTCGTAGATACAAGAAAACTGTTAAAATTCCTCAGAAACGTCACTTTTGAAGTGTTTTCTTGTACTTTTAAGCCAATCAGATACCCTACGGGCTCGGAAAGTGCAACGAAACCATCAAATTTTAGCTAGAAACTGTATTTTTGTCGATTTTTATTGAATTTGAACTATATTTCAACGTTTTTTGATGGTTCTGAGCCACCAAACACACTTAAAGCATGCAGAATCGACTCAGAAAAGGAAAAGGAGACGTTTAGGTCAATTTTATGCATCCTGGCGTTCGTAGATACAAGAAAACTGTTAAAATTCTTCAGAAACGTCACTTTTGAAGTGTTTTCTTGTACTTTTAAGCCAATCAGATACCCTACGGGCTCGGAAAGTGCAACGAAAGAAAACACTTCAAAAGTGACGTTTCTGAAGAATTTTAACAGTTTTCTTGTATCTACGAACGCCAGAGTAGTTATATAGTGGGGGTTCTAGACCAGGTCAAATGAGGTCAAACTGGTCCAGCTCCCCCATTACTTTTCATCGAGCGGTCATTGACCTTTCATTTGTTGTTGACCTTGTCGTTGCACGTGGCTGACCTTGCCAGCTGGTCCAGCTCCCACATTACTTTTCATCGGGCGATCGTTGACCTAGTCGTTGCTCGACCTTGGTCGTTTATTGCCCTCGTTCATCTCGAGATCTATCCCCTCTTTTCGTTTAGGTCGGGGAGGGATCTCGGACGCAATCTCGCATCCCCACTTCCGTTTTATACTTGTATAAAAGTCGATGGATTCGTCTGTAGGAATTACGTTTATTGCCCTTGGTCATCTCGAGATCTATCCCCTCTTTTTTTTTTTAGGTCGGGTCGCTGCACGGGGCTGGCCTTGACTGACTTGCCTTAGGACTTCACGTGCCTGACCTGTACGTTTTGGCACCGCCTTTTACTCGATCGACCTGACCCGTTTTTCCATAGTCAGGTTGGCCGAGCGGTCTAAGGCGTCAGATTTAAGCTCTGATTCTCGAAAGGGAGCGTGGGTTCGAATCCCACACCTGACAGTTTTTTTTTTTTTCGTTCGTTATTTTGACGTTTTGTGTTGCGATTAAATAAAACACAGTTTATTATAGTATTCTTTATTGAGGAAACCTTGAATACAACCAATTGTAAATACATTTAGCATTGTTTAAAGAACAGTAACATTTTTTATTATTAGCAATATGTTTATCACATGCTGGGATTTCTTTAGATAATTTCACAGAGTCTTCAATTGTTTCGAGGTTCACAATTTTGGGGCAGTCTTTTCCTAGCGTTTCCCTAAGGTAATTTTCTTTACATTTTCCTTTTACATATAAGATCTCCACTGCATATTCCTTGATGTATTTGAGCAAAATTTCTTTTACAGATATCTGCTCCTTGAAGCCGTCATTAAATCTCAACATGTGATGATAACGTTCTAGATATCTAGCTTGTTTCTTCGTTCTTTCATCGATTTCTTTGAGTTGTTTTGTAGATTTGAATGTTTCGTGTATTGTGTTAATTCCATCGTAAATCGCAAGTTCTTTTACAATGAATTCAGGTAGACAAAAACCTTGTACGTCGACTACAACCAACTTCATCGTATCAATTATGTCAACTGACTGAGAGAAAAGCGACTATGTAATTTTTTTTTTATCAATCCAACTGTTGTGGGTGTTATTAAATCCTAACCATTTAACATAAAGTTGATTACCTTTCTTTTTTAAAACTTTTTCAACGAGATATACACCTGGATGCTTAACTTTCAATAGTTCCATTTCATAGAAACCACCTAAAATGTTTTCACCCTTTTCATCTTTCAAAAAATATGTGGTGGGATTAGTGAGATTAATTTTTCTTATTATGAAAATCTCATTTGACCAATTGGGTGTGTATCCCTTATCGAATATTCCGCGATACTTACTTATTCTTACGTTATCACCAACTTTAAATTTTGATTTATTGCTAACTATTTTAATCTGAGTATAAGCAGCTTTTAGAATAGCGTTTTCATTACTTTTGTTAACTTGTGACGGTTTCATTTTTATAGTACGATGATAAGAATTATTATATCGATGTACCACATTTGCCAATAAATCTAACCATTTATAATTTCCTTGCAAACTAAATTCTTTCCACATTAAATTTTTTAATGTGCGATTTACTCTTTCGACGATTGAGGCTTTTTTTAAACTGTAGACATTGTAATGATTAATTTTGTATTTTTTCATAAGATTTTGAAACTTTACGTTGTAGAATTCTTTTCCTTGATCTGTTTGTAAATTTTTGGGTAACCGTACGATTTTGGATAAAATTGTTTCCATTGCAGTGGCGATTTGTTGAGCATCTTTTGACTTTACAGGGACAGCCCACACGTATTTTGAGAAACAGTCAATAACAACAAGTATATATTTGTATCCTCTGTTTATCTTAGCATACGGTATCATTTCCACTAGATCTGCTTGTAATGTTTCATTAATACCTTTTATTATAACCTTGCGTCGTTTAAAATTAATTCTTACAGGTTTGTGCAATTCTGCAACAATATCTCTTTTAATGGGAGTTGGCTCATACACCTTCTTGCGTTTCATTTTTATCAGTCTTATGTATATAATGTGCTTTCTCGGCACTAACTAACGATTCTTCAAAATTAACAGGACATTTTATTATCATTTCTGCGAACAAATTTGGTACATTTTCTGTTTTATTTACAGCATATTTGAACGATATTCGATCACCGTTACGTAGTACAAATCCTTTAAATTCTTCTTTACTAAAAAATTTGTTATTTACATAAACATTTATTTCATTACTGGTAATATTCAATTTTGTAAGGGTTCCAATTTCTAAAGGAAACGTATAGTGCGTTTCTTTAGAATTTAATACATACGTGTTTTCCACGGTTTTATCGGATTCGAAGCGAAATATCAGATTATAGAACATATAGTTTGAAATAGTAATCATATCATTGTCGATAGAACCTGAAAGTTTAGCATGTTTTAACAAATGACGCCCGAATTTATCCAGAGTCATATTAAGCTATAATTTTAGCTTCGCGTAGTTCTTCTATTATAGAAACGATTTCGTTTTGATGACCTGAATGGCCTGCTGTCTGGGAAGCAACTAACAACTTCAGTCTTTCAACTAATTCATTTGGATCTTCCCAATACACATAATCAACTTTATTTGTGTTTACTTCTTTAAATAGTACTTGACCACCTTTCTTCGGTTTTTTATACTTCGTGAGAGTTGAGAATAATGGTCCTATAATATTTTTGTATTTCATCGAACTTGTACCCAATATTCGATCATTTTCATCGAAATTTCTTCGATATGCATTGGTTTTTTCTAAAATTTTTTTGTAAATTTCCTTGTCTTCCGTAGTAAAATGAACAGGCTTCTTTTTAAAAATAAGTTCATAAATTCCAGGAGTCCCTTTAAAGATTTCATTGTCTATTTTTATATCTGGACCTATAAATTGTACCTCCTTCGAACCAATATAAAATTTCTCTGAGAAAGTGTCATGTCTTACGCCTGTTCTGTGATCAAATTTACTTTCAGCATCGTGATGCATTTCGTCAATATATTTTCTGGGTAATTCATCAAAATCATTTAAATATTCGTTGTAAACGTCTGTATCAACGATGTTTTTAATATAATTTTTACTTAACTGAACAGATTTTTCAAGAACCTCATTGAAGTTATAATTATCATTGTCTTCCTCGGGAATGTATTGGAACACATTGTCCTGTGCATCTGTTTTATTTATTGATTCTTCGAAATCTTCCTGTGATAAAACATCATATTTTGAACTAATCGGACTCATTCGATCTTCTTTTTCATTTTTGATGGCATCGATTCTTTTCACAAGGTTAGTAACTTTTGTAGCAATTCTTTTTTGTCTTGGCGTGAAAATTTCTGCTTGCTTTGGTGTAGTAACAATAGTTTTTTTCTCACGAACAGGAGACAGAATTGTATTTTCTAACTTTCGCTTTGTAGGTGTACTGTGCTCAATGTTCGACACATTTTTTGTTTTCACATCTTGATTACTTTTTATTGGATTTTCACTCCGTCTCTCAATTAATGTTTCCAAATGTTTAGTGAGGGGTTCATACTTTTTCTCTTCATTTCGTTGAGTTGCTTTAATTAGTTCTAATTTTCTTTGTAAATCTTTTCTTTTCTTAATCAGTTTCTTTTTTAAATCAACCACATCTGATATTTTTGAATCCATGTCTCCTAAGGCTTCCGAAAATACAAATAAACTGAATCTATTTATTTGAATGATAGGCTTATATACCTATGCAAAATTTCACAAACATTCTATAAAATTACTTTATTCAATAGTACAGATGCACATGTTTTGTTTTGTAATGATCTCTTATATGATCTTTATAGTAGCAGTATATACATGGTAAGTTAGGAGTATCTGTTTCACCTCCACATTTTGGACATTTATATTTTACAGGAACTGGCATGTTGAATGTTCAACATACTTCTATAGACTGAAATTATGAAAATGGATCAATAAAATTATCAAATCCTTTTCTAAACCGACCACTACGAATTTCGTTCTCTTTATCGACTACTAAAAAATCATAACTGTTTTGCCAGCAAAATGAACACATTTCTTTAAATTTATCAAATGAGATATCAGTGCCGATATGATCATCATAGATATGGCGCAAGTTTAAATTATCTTGCTTAAATAAAATGATAAAATTTGCGTTGTCTCTTATTAGATGCTTAGGAATACATGTGTAGGTTTGACATAAATAAAAACAATCTATATTTCTGTGTCGTCCCATGCTAAAATATTCTTTCATTAAATTTTGCTTGTCACATGCCACATCGTCAAAAATAAAGACAGAATTAGTTTTAGCTTTGTGCGGTGGTGGTATGTTGTTATTGTCGAAATTGCTGAAACTATAAAAATTTATACCTTTAATAGGTTTTAGAAGATTTTCCAAATATTGATATTTTGGTTGGAAAAGAGATTTAGAATACACATAGACATTTTCAAATCTTAAACCATTTGGATGTTCGATTAAACCTATCATAACATTAGTCTTTCCGCAGTTAGACGGTCCGACAATAATACATCTTACTGTAGACGGTAAAAGATCCCCATGTCTTTTATTCCCACTATTAATTTTGATATCGTTATTATTTATCGGCAATTTGAGGTTTTGAGGTGTCAAACGCATTTCGACATCTGATTAAGAAACTGACATGTGGGGGGGTATAAATACTAAATTTTTCTACGTTTCCGTTAGTAGTTTAGCTGATCCGAAAGTTTGAGTATAAATGAAGATTACGAAGCGAAAAAGGAACAGTCGTCGGATTGAGACCTACAGAAAGAGATATTGTGGACGTGGGATCGTAAATTCGGTTATTAATAAATTACCGTTTGAACTTCATATTCCCGGTTATAACTTTTGTGGACCAGGAACTAAATTAGAAAAACGATTAGCAAGAGGAGATAAAGGCCGGAATCAATTAGATGAAGCTTGCAAATTTCACGATATAGCTTATGGTGAACATAAAGATTTGGAAAATCGACATAAGGCCGATAAAGTTCTGTTAGATAAAGCGAAACTTAGACTACGTTCTTCGGACGCTTCTTTGGGCGAAAAAGCTGCTGCTTTAGGTGTTGCGGCTGCGATGAAAGCTAAAATAAAACTCGGTATGGGTTGTCGAGTCAAAAGACAAACTAGCAAACGTGGAAAAGTCTTGAATTTTAATGATTTAAGAAAATCCGCCAGACTTGCTTTAAAAAATAAGAAATTTAAGAATATGAACGATGCTGTAAAAGTGGCCATGAGAGCAGTAAAATCATCAAAAGGAAAAAAGAGAGTGAGACCTGTTCGTCACAGACGTATAATACCCATACCGAAAAGTGGTGGATTTTTACCTCTACTACCAATATTTGCCGCTTTAGGCGCTCTGGGATCTCTAGGTGGTGGCGCAGCAGCCATTGCAAAAGCTGTTAACGATGCTAAATCAGCTAAAGAACAGTTGAAAGAAAATCAACGACACAATCAGAAAATGGAGTCGATAGCTGTAGGAAAGTCAGGAAGTGGATTATATTTGAAACCATATAAAAGAGGATATGGTCTTTTTTTAGCTCCATCAAAATTTCAAAAGAACTCCCGATAAATATTCCAAAACATGCTCTCACCAACATCGACATTTACAAATATGTAAAGCGTTTGAAAATTCCCCGCTTCAGAGGAGTTTTTATGAAAAATTCACTTCCAAATAAAGTACGCCTTAATGAGTGTGGTATATTAAATTTAGACAATAAGGAAGGTCCTGGAACACATTGGACAGCTTATAAAAAAACTCGAAACGAAGTTATATACTTTGATAGTTATGGAGATTTGAGACCACCTCTTGAACTGATCAAATATTTACAAAGCAACGGTTTCTGTAATATAGTATATAATTATGAATCTTTACAGGCTTTTAATAGTATTAATTGTGGACATTTGTGTTTAAGATTCCTATATAACTGCTACAAATAAAATTGTTTGAAATTCGAGCGTTTTAGTTGAACTGTTAGTGTCGTCGAAGTAAGTTGCACGATGTCCAACGTATTCTCATTGGATGGAAACAGTTCTGTACTTTCGAGCAGATACTATCCACCAATTATCTTGGAAGATTATAACTATGCTTTAGGATTAGAAAGTTTGGTTACTTGGAATTCTTTTCCAAATATCGATAGCAATAACAACAAATTTTATTTTTTTACACCAGACAAAAAAGAGCATTACATAGAAATTCCCGAGGGTTCTTACGAGATAGAAGACATTGAGTCGTATTTAAATAAAGAAATCAAAAACTATATGGAACATTATTTTCAATACGAAATTGACAAACACGGAAATAGAATAAAGAAATTTAAAATGTTGACACCAAGCTTAATAATTAGAGGAAATAATAATACTTTAAAATCGGAAGTTAAATGTACTCTTGATATAAATTTTTCAAGAAAGGATTCGTTAGGGAATTTATTGGGATTTAAGGATACCATTCTGAAAGCGCATAAAACTCATATCAGATTTTCCAGCAAAAATTTTAAAGGTAAATGCTCTTTGCGTTTATTGCAATATAGTAACTGGTTCATACAAGAACGGAAGTCCCGTTCACGTTATCCATCAGTTTTTTCCAACAGTACCACCCGGTTACAAAATAGTGGAACGACCATTAAATGTGATATATCTACCAATTAATACGAAACAAATAGATGAAATAATCGTTAAAATAACAGATCAAGACGGTAATATTGTTAGTTTCAGAGGTGAAGAGGTAGGTGTACGGTTGCATCTTAAGAAGGTCACGTGATGGGTATTATATTTAATGAAAATCTAAAAAACCGAAATTCGGTATATATAAGTAGGACAATGAAAAAGAGATCAGTCAGTCCTTTGAGAAGGGTCAAACGTTTAACTTTAGGCAATCGTAAATTTCTTGAATCTCTAGGATTAACGGTCTTGAAATAATATTTTTATTGAATATATAAATCAGCAATGAATTTTGAAATATTAAACGTAAGCGAAAAAGCTGCCTATGATCATTCAATTTATTATGGAGAAAGACATACACACCTACCTTATTCTAACAGTTCATTTAACTACGATGATGAAATAAGAATTCCTATTGAACATCAAGATTTATACACTTTTCCACATTTGAGTACATTGCATATAGAGGGTAAGGTTATTGTGAAGAATGAAATCGACGAAATTGTACAGAAACCAGAAATCAAATTTGTAAATAATGGCGTTCTTCTGATGTTTAATCAAATAAGATATGAAATTGCTGGGGTCGTTGTGGATAGTATTAGAAATCCTGGGTTAGCGTCTACCATGAAAGGATATGTAACGTATAACAGTAATGAAAGCGTAGCTCTAGAGAATGCTGGATGGTTTCCCAAAAAAGATTCGAATATAATTAAGGAAAATGGAACTTTTGAAGTTTCGATTCCATTAAAAATGATTTTTGGTTTTTGTGAAGATTTTAAAAAGACCATTTTGAATGTAAGACAGGAGCTTGTTTTGGTTCGTTCTAATACCGATGTGAATGCTTTAATTTCCTCAAATGATAAATACAAAATTAAAGTAGAACTTAGTAAAATATGCTGGAAAATGCATCACTTGTCCGTGTCCGATGCCGAAAGGATCGCATTAATCGATATTGTAAGAAGCAACAGGGAATTGGATATTATGTTTAGAAGTAAAGAATTACATGAATTTGCTCCACCAGTACAATCGATAACAAATACTTGGACTATTAAAACTTCCTTAGAAAAACCTCAGTACATACTTTTTGCATTACAGCAAGGAAGAAAAAACCAATTGAAGAAAAACTACAGTCAGTTTGATCATTGTAATCTGAGAGATGTAAAATTGTACCTTAATGATACCATGTATCCCTACGACAACCTGAATGTTGATTTCACAAATAATCGGTATGCAATTCTCTATGATATGTTTAAAGAATTCCAGACATCGTTCTTATCCAAACAAACCAGCGAACCATTATTCGATAAGGATGAATTTAAAGAAAAGACGCCTATAATAGTAATCGACTGTTCTAAACAAACGGAAGCTTTGAAGAGAGGCCCCGTTACAATCACTTTGTGGTTTGAGACGATCTCTGGTATTCCTGCAGACACTACAGCCTACTGTCTTATTCTTCACGACCGAATGGTAAAATACATCCCTGCACAAGATGTCGTCAGAGTGTTGTAAATAATTTAACCTGTTATTGTATTATTATTATGTTTGGGGGTAAATAAAACTACATATAACATATTTCTGTGTGTTTTATTCATGGCTACCAGAAATTACATGTAAAGTTTTCTTATAATCATCTAATTTAATCGAGGGCCATTTTGTTGAATCCGGTCCCTCAGTCCATCCTAATGGTATTTCAGGATTGGCTTCTCCTTTGACAATGTTCTTTTTGATCCAGTTGAAAATTCTTCGGTGCTCCTGATTTTGAGAAGGTTGAAATGCGAAAGAATCGTAATTTATTATTTCTAAAGACTCATAGAAAGTACTGAGCGCTTTATGGTTTGCCAAATACGCAGCCCGACACATAAATTCATCCACGCACTGGTCGATCCTTCGATAATTTTTCCGGATATTCTCAACAGGATAGAATATATCTCCAAGATTCTGCCAGCGATTATCACTCAATAATTTATAAATAAAACATTTATACGTTAGAGTATTGTCCAAATAGTTGGTGGTCATCAAAAACTCCAAAGCAGCATAATTTAAATTTTCAATTTGGTCTCTTTCGCATACATGTAGAAATGCATCAATGTAACCATCGACACATTGTTTTCTTTGTAGCATAATACAAATGTCAAGTGTATAAAAGTCACTTTCACTTTCGGCAATCCATTTAAACACTTCGTCCGGTACAATAAAATCTTTTTTATCGATGAGATGAAGGAATAAATTTAATTTCGTTCGATCACTCGCAGCGGCTTTAAGATATGTTTTGTACACATTTTCGGATGCACAAAATGCTTGTAAATCAACAAATTGTCTCAAGTCAGACATTGTTGTAATCATAAAATAACCAACATCGAATAAATCATCTGTGAAATTTAATTGCTTATATATGGCAATCCCCACTTTTTTTAACTTACGTGCGAAATATGATATCCCCAAGGTTTCGTATCCGTTGCAAATCTTGTGACAATCCTTTTATCATCATTTGGGCTGAGAACTACTTTTTCTTGTTTTACTGTGTAAACAGTATGATGTTTGGACTTGATGAGTCTTTGTGATTTTTCGTAACTTCGATTATTAAATAAACATTCTTTGTAATTTTCAAACGTTATTGTTTTAAGTGATGCTTTTGTACTACCTTTGGATTTTTTAACTAATTTTTTATTGAAATCGTCACTTGCAATTCTATATGCGTACATTTTAGATCTGAGACCCACAAATTCTAGCATAATCTTACCGTTATTTTCATCTTTCATTAAACCTGGTACTTTCTTATTTTTCAGTTCTATATCATAAATATTATATAAATCATAGTCAGAAGTATCAAATCGATGTGAGTCTTTCTTAATATATTTGTATATATCGTCTACGTGAAATTCATAAATTAGGCTGTCAGTGTCGGTATAAAGTAACTTAGCATTATTTTTAAATGTTTTTTTAATATAGTCATAATGAAATTCATAGAGAAAAGTTTTAGAAATATCTAAAATGCAAAAACCAACATAAATTGGTTTATTCAAAAATACTTCTAATTTACTCATTTCGATTATTGCTGAATCATCGTCAAATACAACAGAACTGTGAAAATTTGGTTTAGATATAAGAGAACGAACTCCCCATCTTCCCTCCCATTTACTAACCAATCGAATATCGCGATGTTTTCTTACATTTTCCATGCATTTACCATAAATAGCATTAATCATTAATTTAAAAAAATCTTTTTCAAAATCGTTCTTTGCTTGCTGCCTAAGTTTTGTATTTAAATCTATATATTCCTTTAACCACGCAGATTGTTTGAATTTCATAACACGATGTACACATTTTATTTTCATACCAAATTTTGTATACATTTTTAAATTCCGATAATGAATAATATAATTTTTCTTGGGATATAAAGTCAACAATAACTTCTTAAGTTTAGATCTTGAAATGGGCGGTATCATATGCTCTGGAGCTAATGGTAAATCACTATGAATTTCATGTAAATCTATTGGATAATCTAAATCGCATTCAATAATATAACCGATTGCTGAATTTTCTGGGGTATCTAAGATATCAGCTATATTGAAATTTTCTACAAACTCAAATTCTCCATACGGTAAGTATTGAGACATTGCCGCTCCGTAAAGGTTGTTAACATCAAAATACATTAAATAGGTACTATCTTTCGAAGGATCATATTCTTCTTTTGGCATGTATTTGTTATTGGCTTTACCATATCTATTGGAACACTGCGAAACTCCACCTCTAATACCTCTTTCTACAAATAGAACTTTATCTATATCCGTTAAAAGTTCTAGTTTAATTTCTGTTGTTTTTAACATAGCATCAAATGTTAGGCCCGGAGCAGTATAATAATGCAACGGATCAAGTTGATAAGTATTTAAACAAGTAGTTCGAAAAGCTTCAAATACATCGGCTAGAAGAAGCACATCAGTTTTTAAATATAAATCAGAATATTCTCCTAATGTATGAATATTAAAAGTATTCCATACATTGGTAGCATGGGAATAATCTTCATATTTAATATTTTCATCGTATAAGCGACTATAGAAATCCTCCTTTTCAGGCAATTTTGTTTCAAGTAGTTTCTCCCAGGAGTTTATGTAATCGTAAGGAAAAACTCCCTTTCTGTTTAACAAATCAAATTCTTCCATATTATTACAATTTGCCAACGTAATAATTTTCTGAGAATTATCTAAATTGGAGGAAAGTTTGTCTAAACTATGTGGCATAAATCTGAAAGAATCAATAAACCGTAAACTAACTTTCGTGTCTTCGACAAATTTAGTAAACGAGATATATCTTTCTTTGTTAATGGGAAGTAACTTAATATCACCTTTTATTGAATTTGAAAGTTCTTTAATAAAAAAATGGGCATCATATCCGCTCATATTATGAAAGACCACGGGTATAACACAAATATCTTTATAATTTAAATTACAACTTTGATGGGCAGCGCCTCTATACATTCCAGTTAAATGACTATGATCGCGTACTTTTATGTTCTTTTCCGAAAATCCTTTTTTACATATATGACATATTTGGGAGGATTCAAACTGCTCACGTTCTTCCGTAGTTAATGTTTCCATAGAAATAACGTTCTGAAATTTATCGTTGCAAAAATGAGCCATTCGATGTAACTCCTGAACGAACCATTGAATGCAATTTTTACCTCGATACAAACGAAATTTAGAAAATGAATTATCATATGAGCAGTGAAAATAGTAAGCAATGCTGTGCGCAATATGTTTTTGATAAGTTTCGGTCTTATTCGTGGTGGACATATGCTGTTTGGTACAATCAAGAAGAATACTCTCGAGATCTGCATAAATAGTAAAAGGTACTTTTTCTTGATGTCTATAATTTTGAAAATACAAGTAATTTTCGTTTTCTGTTGGCAGTCTTATGGAATATTTATTAATACTCTGGCATGAAGTTTTATGTTTTTGGAGCAATTCCTCTGTGGTGAAATGGTTTAAGCATCTTTCGCATATATGAAATTTACATTTATGGAGGGAAAGTTGCGTAGCTAAAAGAGCTGACAAATTTTTGATCCATACGAAATGATAGAGCAATTGTTGATCTTCAAAGTTATCATTACTGTTATTAGTATTTTGTATTTGTCTTTCAGCGGGTAGCATAAGCAAATTAATTGCTTTATAAGAATTTGAAAATCTAGTGCTTAAACGACAAGGTAAAATTTTTTTCTTCTCGATGCAGTATAAATTAATGGCAAGATTGTTGAGTTCCTCAAATTTTTGAATGTCTTTAATTGTGATTGGGAAGTCTAAATTATCATATTTCAACACATTTTTGAAATGAGGATACGATGATTTTCGGTCTGAATGTTTATCGGTAGGAAATAAAGCCGAAACTATGGCCCAAAGAAAACAATATTCATCATTATTTTGTACATTAATTATTGCATGTTTTTTTTTTATAAAATCTGGTGTGGATACAAAAGTTGAATAGCCGAATTTAATTGGGTCGTATTTATTTATGTTAATTTTCAATCCTAAAATTTCATACAACGCCCAACCGGAATCCTTTTCTGCAAATTCCTCTAATTTTTTCATGATTTTATCAATGACGTTTTCTTCGTACCATTCTTTTAAATTTGTGTATTGATCAATGTGCTGATTTTTTGTTGAAAATGTTTTAATGTCTGTTTCACCAGAGTGCGGTTGAATAAAATTTGCGGAAAAAATTACATTTACCTTAAGCATTGAGTTTTTCCGTTCTTTTTTAATTCTAAACATAAAGCATTTAAAAGATTGTTGAAAAAACTGAAGAGGATCTTTAATGTGGTGGTTACTTATAAATCCTGTACGAATTCGTTGTTGAAAACAGGATTCGACATCCTGCCATGTTACATTATTCACCGGTTTAAATTTGACTGTTTTAATATAGCCTTCACCAGTTTTTATAGATAATTGTTTTTTCTTATTTAAAAGCTTTAGGCGATAAAATTTCAAATACGCCAAACTTGTTTCTAAGGAATTTGCGTTTTCCAACATATTTTCTCGATGGATTTTACATTTGAGTGCTTTTCTAATTATTCTAATACTGGTATTGATATAAACTAAAAAATGTTTAGTTTCTTCGATTGTTTTGATTTTACTTATGTATTCATGAATTAGCTTAAGAGAGTTTTTACATATAGCCGTCACTGATTCTTGTGATTTCATTTTTTGTCGTGAAACTTGCTCACCACAGCAGAAAAAAAGAAACACTACTATTTCCCGTTGACTAGTTTCTTGTTTATATGAGAATTAATTTGCAAGTTACAACTTGCAAGTCGTAGTTGAAAACGTGGTCGTAAAAAATAAATTCAAGTCAGCGAAAAATGAAACATGAGGAAAGCAACTGAAGGAGGGAAAAAAGTAGGGGTGGGGATTAATATAGTGTATAAATTAAAGATCACACAAAAGAACAGATTAATAAGTGTTCTGTAAGTACATATCATAAAAATTAATTAACGACAGAAATGGGTAAGCTTATATATATTTTTTTTTGTAGTAGTTAATTTTTTTTTTTTTGTGTAGAGAAATTTGTTATCTGCCCCTATGATGTCAGTCACAGGCTTTTAGAGAATAGGCTGAGAAAGCATATTTTCAAATGCCACCGGGATGCCTGGGAAAGGGAGCGAAAACTCTGGGAGAATGCACTTCCAAGACCATCTACACCACCCCCACCACCATCAAAGTGGTTCAGCCAACCACCACCAACACCACCGCAAGTGGAAAACTGGGACAACGAATTCTCAGGGACCTATGTCCCAAAGTTAGATAGATCCCTGTTTTTAGATAGAACAGCCTTAAACGCCTACCATGCGACATTTAACAAATATATAAGAAAACAATAATTTGTTATTTCTATCGCTATCACCCCACCACCATCATTTACCACACCATCATTTACCACCTCTAAAAACTTCTTCCCTACAAATATCAACGACCACAACTAAGTATTTGTGTCTGTGTACAAGAAGATAAGTCTAAGATGTTTCTGCCTAGCAATGTGTTAATACTATTAAATGTGCTTGTTGAAAACAACTTGTATATTTACACCACTTCAAATATAAGTCTGCTGTATATTCAGACGTACGAAAAAGAATTTTGGGAAAAAATGACTCCGATCAATCTAATCGAAACCAGTTATCATCTCTTCTATGCGAAAAATATAACAATGCAGAATCATTTGACTTACAAGATAAAAACGGAAGAAGAAAATCACCAATTTTCCAATTGGTTAATAATAGAAAATACTAAGAACAGTCGCAGTTCAAAGGAAGTCATTGATTTTTGTTTAAGAAACGATCGTGTATGGTTTGCTTCATTTTTTGTCATATTCACGATAATGACTGTAATAGTGGGATGTTGGGACCTGGCTGCTCGTTAATGGTGGTGGTGATGGTTGTTGCTATATATATAGAATTCCGCAACAACAAACTATTCATTTCATCCAAACAATGTTCGGCTTAAACTGCACACTTGTTCTATCAACCATTCTAATTCAGAAAGATTTTTATTTATTGACTGATAGCAATGTTACTGATGTCTATCTACAAACTATTGATAGTAGTAAAGAATGTATTGTTAGAAAAATGTTAGAAATTAAAAATGGGCATGAACAACTACGTATGTTTTATTCAAAAAATGTATCTTCCTCGAACCAACTGCAATATCGGCTAGAATTAGTCTTCAAAGACAACACTCGATGCAAGTCACCGAATTACACCATCATTAACGATTATAGTGGATACAAGAATTCTACAGGTGCAAATGTTACAGAATATTGTTTGGCAAAACCATGGATATGGATATTTACTTCAGTAGGAGCAATTATTTTTGCAATCGTATTTTGTCTGTTACTTTATTTAGTATTAATTTGTTTCAGTTATTTTAGTAAATACAATACTCAAACAAATGTATGATTCAATAAAACAATTAGTTACTATTAATAGTTTTATTTAATGTCCTTTAACATATTTATTTAACAGCATCAGTACTACGATTTAATACAACAATAAGTTATTTAATATGTTTTAAATTATTTGTCCAGCTGCACGATATGACTCATCATGATCCACCACCACAGCAGTGATTTTTGATGATTGTTTATAGGTTTTTGATTTTCGTTTTTTAATGATGTTTTGTTGTTTTCATATAAAATTCAACAAAAAGCCGTTTTTGGTTAACTTGAAATTTTTTTTTTTTAATGTCTTAGTATATTTAGTTGTGATGGTAGTAGTCATATAACAATACATATAAAGAACAACTTATTTCGCTTTTTTTTTTTTTTTTTTTTTAAGTGTTGCATGTTGGGCTTATTCGAATCCTTTTTCGATGGTCTTTTTTTCGACCTGAAAAAATTTTTACGTAGCGACCTCGAAAAAACTAGAAATGGCTCCTGTATCTAGGTCGATGTGGACAGAATCGATTTTTTTGAGCAGACTTATGCGTTCGTTCCAGAAGAAGGTTTTGATGTATACAACCGATATTCTATCTCTTACCATTTGGACACTAGAAACTTTTGCCCTTTTCTCCCTTATTTTCAACTTTTTTGAAAATTTTTTTTGCTCAACATATGGCTTAATTTTTTTAGCTTTTCCCCGTTCCCCTGAGCCGACATGCTACCTCTTACCGCTTACGAACTATGACGTTTTTTCGTTATTACTACTAAACGGCAGCGAAAAATATTTATTTTGCTAAGTGGACCTATAGACTGTTCACTCAGAAATATTTTGGTACAAAAATATATTTTTTAAGTTTTACCGTTTGGGCGCCACAAACTTTTGCCCTTTTCACAGTCATGTCAAAAGTTAGCGAAAAACCGTCGACGGCTGTCGATATTATTTGTTTTTGTCAATCTTTTTTGCTCTATACACGAACCTCCTATCTCTTACCATTTTCGAGTAACAAAAATTTTTTCTATTTAAACGGTAGATACACCTATGAGTCATAATCATTTTTACACACGATTAGATAGTACTTCATGAATATGCATTTGATTTTGTGGAAAAACAAACTTTTCAAAATTTGGATTTTTTTTTGAGATTTTTTTTGTTTTAATTTTTCTTTGGATTCTTTGAATTTTTTAAATTTTTTTTTTCACCAAAACTTCTAATTTACTTTCCTACTGCTCAAGGAAAACTTTTTTTCGAATTTTGACAACCTTTTTTGACAAAAATTGTTGCGCCCCAAACTCAAATTTTCACATATTTAATTATATGGACCTATCGATTATTCATCCGAAAATAATTTGACACAAAAAACAAATTTTTAACTAATTCCGTTTGGTCACCACAAACTTTTGCCCTTTTCTCCGAAATGCTAAACTCAAACTAAAAACCATCGACACAGGTGCATGTGTTTCGTATTTTAGGAACTTTTTTGTTCTTTGCACGAACCTCATATCTCTTACCGTCTTCGAGTAAAACATTTTTTTTATATTTAAACAATTATTGCACCTCTAACCCACATTTATTTTTACACAAATGTGTCATTAGTTTATAGGGATGCATTTTTACTTTTTTAACAAACTTTCTGCCCTTTATCACCCTCAAGCGATAATTCTTTTTTTTTTAATATTTCCGAATACGTCCCTGTCTATTGCAACAAAAGCGTCCAGTTCCGTAAGAATTTGCTGAAACAGCATCGCGTTATTTCATTCTGTGTTGTAATAATGACGGGCGGCGTGTTTCGGTTTATGAATTTTACCGTGAAAAGATTTGGGAAAAAGGTGGTTTTGTTGAACTAAATGGTGGCTTCTGTGATGTGTGCGTGTATATGAATGTTTTCGAGGGACAACGGATAATTTAATTGCCTGTTTTCAATGTGGTAAGCAATTTTTAATTTTAAACAACACACACTCGCCTTCCGACATTTTATTCTAATAATCACGGACGTGTTTTGCATAATTATTTTTACGTTGAACTGATCGTAACGTACGAGATTTCGAGTGCAAAGAAACTTAAATCGATGGAAAGATGCTGATGAACATTTATTTATTAAGAACATAACCGGAATTTTGTCGGAACAAACACGGCTTTTATTCGTTGCGGTTATTCGCAATTAAATAATTTTATATGAGACTGGGGAAAATAATACACCAAACGACATAAACAATATTTATTATAATTTCAATTACAACTTAAGATTACACAAACAAGTTCGTACTTTATACATTTTAAGAAACTAATAAGTTTTAAATTTAAATCTAATTTAGGACGCAGTGGTTTAACCGCAATGTGCACAGTTATTTAACTGATTTTCTTTGCTGAATAATTTTCAATTCTGAATCCAATTTTTCGATTGTTTCTCTAAATTTTCGCTTCTTCTCCATCATTTTTTCGATTAAGGGCTTTATTTGCAATTCGAAACGTTCCACATTCATTTGAAATCTTTTAACATCGTATAACCAAGTATTAATTCGGCTTTCTTTATCATTTATTAAGAAAATAACCGGAACTTTGTCGAAACAAACACGTCTGTTATTCATGACGGTTTGCAATCAAATATTTTTTACATGAGACTGGGGAAAATAATACACCGAACGAATTAAATAATATTTATTATAATTTCTATTACAGCTTAAGATTGTTCAATTTAGTCCTTATTTCATACATTTTAATAGATTCTTTTAAATAACTAATTCGTTTTAAGTGTAATTCTAATCTACGATGAAGCAGTCTAACTGCACTTGATTTGTTTTCCACATGAACCAATGCCTTCTTCATTCTTCGATAAATTCGATATTGATGGTTCGACCGATCGGACCTCTATTTACCAAGTACAATTTCAAGCCGTTCACGATCTTCTGGTTCAGATCGCTGATCACTGAGTCGGTGAATTTTTCGGTAAATCTCTGTGGAAGTATCGTTCTAGACTCTTCAAGTTCCACAAATATCTTGTCACCGTACTTTGTAGACAGTTTACTAAAATTTTTTGTTAAAAATTTTTTATTTTCTTCTAAAGTTTTCGCACTCACAAAAGCTTGCAAGTGAGACTCTTTATTCAATGTAGAAATGAAAGATGACATTTCTAAGTGTTAAATAATTGAATTCAAAAAACTAATTAATTCCTACAGACGAATCCATCGACTTTTATACAAGTATAAAACGGAAGTGGGGATGCGAGATTGCGTCCGAGATCCCTCCCCGACCTAAACGAAAAGAGGGGATAGATCTCGAGATGAACGAGGGCAATAAACGACCAAGGTCGAGCAACGACTAGGTCAACGATCGCCCGATGAAAAGTAATGGGGGAGCTGGACCAGCTGGCAAGGTCAGCCACGTGCAACGACAAGGTCAACAACAAATGAAAGGTCAATGACCGCTCGATGAAAAGTAATGGGGGAGCTGGACCAGTTTGACCTCATTTGACCTGGTCTAGAACCCCCACTATATAACTACTCGCCAGAATGCATAAAATTGACCTAAACGTCTCCTTTTCCTATTCTGAGTCGATTCTGCATACTTTAAGTGTGTTTGGTGGCTCAGAACCATCAAAAAACGTTGAACTATAGTTCAAATTCAATAAAAATCGACAAAAATACACTTTCTAGCTAAAATTTGATGGTTTCGTTGCACTTTCCGAGCCCGTAGGGTATCTGATTGGCTTAAAAGTACAAGAAAACACTTCAAAAGTGACGTTTCTGAAGAATTTTAACAGTTTTCTTGTATCTACGAACGCTAGAATGCATAAAATTGACCTAAACGTCTCCTTTTCCTATTCTGAGTCGATTCTGCATGCTTTAAGTGTGTTTGGTGGCTCAGAACCATCAAAAAACGTTGAAATATAGTTCAAATTCAATAAAAATCGACTAAAATACAGTTTCTAGCTAAAATTTGATGGTTTCGTTGCACTTTCCGAGCCCGTAGGGTATCTGATTGGCTTAAAAGTACAAGAAAACACTTCAAAAGTGACGTTTCTGAAGAATTTTAACAGTTTTCTTGTATCTACGAACGCCAGAATGCATAAAATTGACCTAAACGTCTCCTTTTCCTATTCTGAGTCGATTCTGCATGCTTTAAGTGTGTTTGGTGGCTCAGAACCATCAAAAAACGTTGAAATATAGTTCAAATTCAATAAAAATCGACAAAAATACAGTTTCTAGCTAAAATTTGATGGTTTCGTTGCACTTTCCGAGCCCGTAGGGTATCTGATTGGCTTAAAAGTACAAGAAAACACTTCAAAAGTGACGTTTCTGAAGAATTTTAACAGTTTTCTTGTATCTACGAACGCCAGAATGCATAAAATTGACCTAAACGTCTCATTTTCCTATTCTGAGTCGATTCTGCATGCTTTAAGTGTGTTTGGTGGCTCAGAACCATCAAAAAACGTTGAAATATAGTTCAAATTCAATAAAAATCGACAAAAATACAGTTTCTAGCTAAAATTTGATGGTTTCGTTGCACTTTCCGAGCCCGTAGGGTATCTGATTGGCTTAAAAGTACAAGAAAACACTTCAAAAGTGACGTTTCTGAAGAATTTTAACAGTTTTCTTGTATCCACGAACGCCAGAATGCATAAAATTGACCTAAACGTCTCCTTTTCCTATTCTGAGTCGATTCTGCATGCTTTAAGTGTGTTTGGTGGCTCAGAACCATCAAAAAACGTTGAAATATAGTTCAAATTCAATAAAAATCGACAAAAATACAGTTTCTAGCTAAAATTTGATGGTTTCGTTGCACTTTCCGAGCCCGTAGGGTATCTGATTGGCTTAAAAGTACAAGAAAACACTTCAAAAGTGACGTTTCTGAAGAATTTTAACAGTTTTCTTGTATCTACGAACGCCAGAATGCATAAAATTGACCTAAACGTCTCCTTTTCCTATTCTGAGTCGATTCTGCATGCTTTAAGTGTGTTTGGTGGCTCAGAACCATCAAAAAACGTTGAAATATAGTTCAAATTCAATAAAAATCGAACAAAAATACAGTTTCTAGCTAAAATTTGATGGTTTCGTTGCACTTTCCGAGCCCGTAGGGTATCTGATTGGCTTAAAAGTACAAGAAAACACTTCAAAAGTGACGTCTCTGAAGAATTTTAACAGTTTTCTTGTATCTACGAACGCCAGAATGCATAAAATTGACCTAAACGTCTCCTTTTCCTATTCTGAGTCGATTCTGCATGCTTTAAGTGTGTTTGGTGGCTCAGAACCATCAAAAAACGTTGAAATATAGTTCAAATTCAATAAAAATCGGCAAAAATACAGTTTCTAGCTAAAATTTGATGGTTTCCTTGCACTTTCCGAGCCCGTAGGGTATCTGATTGGCTTAAAAGTACAAGAAAACACTTCAAAAGTGACGTTTCTGAAGAATTTTAACAGTTTTCTTGTATCTACGAACGCCAGAATGCATAAAATTGACCTAAACGTCTCCTTTTCCTATTCTGAGTCGATTCTGCATGCTTTAAGTGTGTTTGGTGGCTCAGAACCATCAAAAAACGTTGAAATATAGTTCAAATTCAATAAAAATCGACAAAAATACAGTTTCTAGCTAAAATTTGATGGTTTCGTTGCACTTTCCGAGCCCGTAGGGTATCTGATTGGCTTAAAAGTACAAGAAAACACTTCAAAAGTGACGTTTCTGAAGAATTTTAACAGTTTTCTTGTATCTACGAACGCCAGAATGCATAAAATTGACCTAAACGTCTCCTTTTCCTATTCTGAGTCTATTCTGCATGCTTTAAGTGTGTTTGGTGGCTCAGAACCATCAAAAAACGTTGAAATATAGTTCAAATTCAATAAAAATCGACAAAAATACAGTTTCTAGCTAAAATTTGATGGTTTCGTTGCACTTTCCGAGCCCGTAGGGTATCTGATTGGCTTAAAAGTACAAGAAAACACTTCAAAAGTGACGTTTCTGAAGAATTTTAACAGTTTTCTTGTATCTACGAACGCCAGAATGCATAAAATTGACCTAAACGTCTCCTTTTCCTATTCTGAGTCGATTCTGCATGCTTTAAGTGTGTTTGGTGGCTCAGAACCATCAAAAAACGTTGAAATATAGTTCAAATTCAATAAAAATCGACAAAAATACAGTTTCTAGCTAAAATTTGATGGTTTCGTTGCACTTTCCGAGCCCGTAGGGTATCTGATTGGCTTAAAAGTACAAGAAAACACTTCAAAAGTGACGTTTCTGAAGAATTTTAACAGTTTTCTTGTATCTACGAACGCCAGAATGCATAAAATTGACCTAAACGTCTCCTTTTCCTATTCTGAGTCGATTCTGCATGCTTTAAGTGTGTTTGGTGGCTCAGAACCATCAAAAAACGTTGAAATATAGTTCAAATTCAATAAAAATCGACAAAAATACAGTTTCTAGCTAAAATTTGATGGTTTCGTTGCACTTTCCGAGCCCGTAGGGTATCTGATTGGCTTAAAAGTACAAGAAAACACTTCAAAAGTGACGTTTCTGAAGAATTTTAACAGTTTTCTTGTATCTACGAACGCCAGAATGCATAAAATTGACCTAAACGTCTCCTTTTCCTATTCTGAGTCGATTCTGCATGCTTTAAGTGTGTTTGGTGGCTCAGAACCATCAAAAAACGTTGAAATATATTTCAAATTCAATAAAAATCGACAAAAATACAGTTTCTAGCTAAAATTTGATGGTTTCGTTGCACTTTCCGAGCCCGTAGGGTATCTGATTGGCTTAAAAGTACAAGAAAACACTTCAAAAGTGACGTTTCTGAAGAATTTTAACAGTTTTCTTGTATCTACGAACGCCAGAATGCATAAAATTGACCTAAACGTCTCCTTTTCCTATTCTGAGTCGATTCTGCATGCTTTAAGTGTGTTTGGTGGCTCAGAACCATCAAAAAACGTTGAAATATAGTTCAAATTCAATAAAAATCGACAAAAATACAGTTTCTAGCTAAAATTTGATGGTTTCGTTGCACTTTTCGAGCCCGTAGGTTATCTGATTGGCTTAAAAGTACAAGAAAACACTTCAAAAGTGACGTTTCTGAAGAATTTTAACAGTTTTCTTGTATCTACGAACGCCAGAATGCATAAAATTGACCTAAACGTCTCCTTTTCCTATTCTGAGTCGATTCTGCATGCTTTAAGTGTGTTTGGTGGCTCAAAACCATAAAAAAACGTTGAAATATAGTTCAAATTCAATAAAAATCGACAAAAATACAGTTTCTAGCTAAAATTTGATGGTTTCGTTGCACTTTCCGAGCCCGTAGGGTATCTGATTGGCTTAAAAGTACAAGAAAACAATTCAAAAGTGACGTTTCTGAAGAATTTTAACAGTTTTCTTGTATCTACGAACGCCAGAATGCATAAAATTGACCTAAACGTCTCCTTTTCCTATTCTGAGTCGATTCTGCATGCTTTAAGTGTCTTTGGTGGCTCAGAACCATCAAAAAACGTTGAAATATAGTTCAAATTCAATAAAAATCGGCAAAAATACAGTTTCTAGCTAAAATTTGATGGTTTCGTTGCACTTTCCGAGCCCGTAGGGTATCTGATTGGCTTAAAAGTACAAGAAAACACTTCAAAAGTGACGTTTCTGAAGAATTTTAACAGTTTTCTTGTATCTACGAACGCCAGAATGCATAAAATTGACCTAAACGTCTCCTTTTCCTATTCTGAGTCGATTCTGCATGCTTTAAGTGTGTTTGGTGGCTCAGAACCATCAAAAAACGTTGAAATATAGTTCAAATTCAATAAAAATCGACAAAAATACAGTTTCTAGCTAAAATTTGAAGGTTTCGTTGCACTTTCCGAGCCCGTAGGGTATCTGATTGGCTTAAAAGTACAAGAAAACACTTCAAAAGTGACGTTTCTGAAGAATGTTAACAGTTTTCTTGTATCTACGAACGCCTGGATGCATAAAATTGACCTAAACGTCTCCTTTTCCTATTCTGAGTCGATTCTGCATGCTTTAAGTGTGTTTGGTGGCTCAGAACCATCAAAAAACGTTGAAATATAGTTCAAATTCAATAAAAATCGACAAAAATACAGTTTCTAGCTAAAATTTGATGGTTTCGTTGCACTTTCCGAGCCCGTAGGGTATCTGATTGGCTTAAAAGTACAAGAAAACACTTCAAAAGTGACGTTTCTGAAGAATTTTAACAGTTTTCTTGTATCTACGAACGCCAGAATGCATAAAATTGACCTAAACGTCTCCTTTTCCTATTCTGAGTCGATTCTGCATGCTTTAAGTGTGTTTGGTGGCTCAGAACCATCAAAAAACGTTGAAATATATTTCAAATTCAATAAAAATCGACAAAAATACAGTTTCTAGCTAAAATTTGATGGTTTCGTTGCACTTTCCGAGCCCGTAGGGTATCTGATTAGCTTAAAAGTACAAGAAAACACTTCAAAAGTGACGTTTCTGAAGAATTTTAACAGTTTTCTTGTATCTACGAACGCCAGAATGCATAAAATTGACCTAAACGTCTCCTTTTCCTATTCTGAGTCGATTCTGCATGCTTTAAGTGTGTTTGGTGGCTCAGAACCATCAAAAAACGTTGAAATATAGTTCAAATTCAATAAAAATCGACAAAAATACAGTTTCTAGCTAAAATTTGATGGTTTCGTTGCACTTTTCGAGCCCGTAGGTTATCTGATTGGCTTAAAAGTACAAGAAAACACTTCAAAAGTGACGTTTCTGAAGAATTTTAACAGTTTTCTTGTATCTACGAACGCCAGAATGCATAAAATTGACCTAAACGTCTCCTTTTCCTATTCTGAGTCGATTCTGCATGCTTTAAGTGTGTTTGGTGGCTCAGAACCATCAAAAAACGTTGAAATATAGTTCAAATTCAATAAAAATCGACAAAAATACAGTTTCTAGCTAAAATTTGATGGTTTCGTTGCACTTTCCGAGCCCGTAGGGTATCTGATTGGCTTAAAAGTACAAGAAAACACTTCAAAAGTGACGTTTCTGAAGAGTTTTAACAGTTTTCTTGTATCTACGAACGCCAGAATGCATAAAATTGACCTAAACGTCTCCTTTTCCTATTCTGAGTCGATTCTGCATGCTTTAAGTGTGTTTGGTGGCTCAGAACCATCAAAAAACGTTGAAATATAGTTCAAATTCAATAAAAATCGGCAAAAATACAGTTTCTAGCTAAAATTTGATGGTTTCGTTGCACTTTCCGAGCCCGTAGGGTATCTGATTGGCTTAAAAGTACAAGAAAACACTTCAAAAGTGACGTTTCTGAAGAATTTTAACAGTTTTCTTGTATCTACGAACGCCAGAATGCATAAAATTGACCTAAACGTCTCCTTTTCCTATTCTGAGTCGATTCTGCATGCTTTAAGTGTGTTTGGTGGCTCAGAACCATCAAAAAACGTTGAAATATAGTTCAAATTCAATAAAAATCGACAAAAATACAGTTTCTAGCTAAAATTTGATGGTTTCGTTGCACTTTCCGAGCCCGTAGGGTATCTGATTGGCTTAAAAGTACAAGAAAACACTTCAAAAGTGACGTTTCTGAAGAATTTTAACAGTTTTCTTGTATCTACGAACGCCAGAATGCATAAAATTGACCTAAACGTCTCCTTTTCCTATTCTGAGTCTATTCTGCATGCTTTAAGTGTGTTTGGTGGCTCAGAACCATCAAAAAACGTTGAAATATAGTTCAAATTCAATAAAAATCGACAAAAATACAGTTTCTAGCTAAAATTTGATGGTTTCGTTGCACTTTCCGAGCCCGTAGGGTATCTGATTGGCTTAAAAGTACAAGAAAACACTTCAAAAGTGACGTTTCTGAAGAATTTTAACAGTTTTCTTGTATCTACGAACGCCAGAATGCATAAAATTGACCTAAACGTCTCCTTTTCCTATTCTGAGTCGATTCTGCATGCTTTAAGTGTGTTTGGTGGCTCAGAACCATCAAAAAACGTTGAAATATAGTTCAAATTCAATAAAAATCGACAAAAATACAGTTTCTAGCTAAAATTTGATGGTTTCGTTGCACTTTCCGAGCCCGTAGGGTATCTGATTGGCTTAAAAGTACAAGAAAACACTTCAAAAGTGACGTTTCTGAAGAATTTTAACAGTTTTCTTGTATCTACGAACGCCAGAATGCATAAAATTGACCTAAACGTCTCCTTTTCCTATTCTGAGTCGATTCTGCATGCTTTAAGTGTGTTTGGTGGCTCAGAACCATCAAAAAACGTTGAAATATAGTTCAAATTCAATAAAAATCGACAAAAATACAGTTTCTAGCTAAAATTTGATGGTTTCGTTGCACTTTCCGAGCCCGTAGGGTATCTGATTGGCTTAAAAGTACAAGAAAACACTTCAAAAGTGACGTTTCTGAAGAATTTTAACAGTTTTCTTGTATCTACGAACGCCAGAATGCATAAAATTGACCTAAACGTCTCCTTTTCCTATTCTGAGTCGATTCTGCATGCTTTAAGTGTGTTTGGTGGCTCAGAACCATCAAAAAACGTTGAAATATAGTTCAAATTCAATAGAAATCGACAAAAATACAGTTTCTAGCTAAAATTTGATGGTTTCGTTGCACTTTCCGAGCCCGTAGGGTATCTGATTGGCTTAAAAGTACAAGAAAACACTTCAAAAGTGACGTTTCTGAAGAATTTTAACAGTTTTCTTGTATCTACGAACGCCAGAATGCATAAAATTGACCTAAACGTCTCCTTTTCCTATTCTGAGTCGATTCTGCATGCTTTAAGTGTGTTTGGTGGCTCAGAACCATCAAAAAACGTTGAAATATAGTTCAAATTCAATAAAAATCGACAAAAATACAGTTTCTAGCTAAAATTTGATGGTTTCGTTGCACTTTCCGAGCCCGTAGGGTATCTGAATGGCTTAAAAGTACAAGAAAACACTTCAAAAGTGACGTTTCTGAAGAATTTTAACAGTTTTCTTGTATCTACGAACGCCAGAATGCATAAAATTGACCTAAACGTCTCCTTTTCCTATTCTGAGTCGATTCTGCATGCTTTAAGTGTGTTTGGTGGCTCAGAACCATCATAAAACGTTGAAATATAGTTCAAATTCAATAAAAATCGACAAAAATACAGTTTCTAGCTAAAATTTGATGGTTTCGTTGCACTTTCCGAGCCCGTAGGGTATCTGATTGGCTTAAAAGTACAAGAAAACACTTCAAAAGTGACGTTTCTGAAGAATTTTAACAGTTTTCTCGTATCTACGAACGCCAGAATGCATAAAATTGACCTAAACGTCTCCTTTTCCTATTCTGAGTCGATTCTGCATGCTTTAAGTGTGTTTGGTGGCTCAGAACCATCAAAAAACGTTGAAATATAGTTCAAATTCAATAAAAATCGACAAAAATACAGTTTCTAGCTAAAATTTGATGGTTTCGTTGCACTTTCCGAGCCCATAGGGTATCTGATTGGCTTAAAAGTACAAGAAAACACTTCAAAAGTGACGTTTCTGAAGAATTTTAACAGTTTTCTTGTATCTACGAACGCCAGAATGCATAAAATTGACCTAAACGTCTCCTTTTCCTATTCTGAGTCGATTCTGCATGCTTTAAGTGTGTTTGGTGGCTCAGAACCATCAAAAAACGTTGAAATATAGTTCAAATTCAATAAAAATCGACAAAAATACAGTTTCTAGCTAAAATTTGATGGTTTCGTTGCACTTTCCGAGCCCGTAGGGTATCTGATTGGCTTAAAAGTACAAGAAAACACTTCAAAAGTGACGTTTCTGAAGAATTTTAACAGTTTTCTTGTATCTACGAACGCCAGAATGCATAAAATTGACCTAAACGTCTCCTTTTCCTATTCTGAGTCGATTCTGCATGCTTTAAGTGTGTTTGGTGGCTCAGAACCATCAAAAAACGTTGAAATATAGTTCAAATTCAATAAAAATCGACAAAAATACAGTTTCTAGCTAAAATTTGATGGTTTCGTTGCACTTTCCGAGCCCGTAGGGTATCTGATTGGCCTAAAAGTACAAGAAAACACTTCAAAAGTGACGTTTCTGAAGAATTTTAACAGTTTTCTTCTATCTACGAACGCCTAAATGCATAAAATTGACCTAAACGTCTCCTTTTCCTATTCTGAGTCGATTCTGCATGCTTTAAGTGTGTTTGGTGGCTCAGAACCATCAAAAAACGTTGAAATATAGTTCAAATTCAATAAAAATCGACAAAAATACAGTTTGTAGCTAAAATTTGATGGTTTCGTTGCACTTTCCGAGCCCGTAGGGTATCTGATTGGCTTAAAAGTACAAGAAAACACTTCAAAAGTGACGTTTCTGAAGAATTTTAACAGTTTTCTTGTATCTACGAACGCCAGAATGCATAAAATTGACCTAAACGTCTCCTTTTCCTATTCTGAGTCGATTCTGCATGCTTTAAGTGTGTTTGGTGGCTCAGAACCATCAAAAAACGTTGAAATATAGTTCAAATTCAATAAAAATCGACAAAAATACAGTTTCTAGCTAAAATTTGATGGTTTCGTTGCACTTTCCGAGCCCGTTGGGTATCTGATTGGCTTAAAAGTACAAGAAAACACTTCAAAAGTGACGTTTCTGAAGAATTTTAACAGTTTTCTTGTATCTACGAACGCCAGAATGCATAAAATTGACCTAAACGTCTCCTTTTCCTATTCTGAGTCGATTCTGCATGCTTTAAGTGTGTTTGGTGGCTCAGAACCATCAAAAAACGTTGAAATATAGTTCAAATTCAATAAAAATCGACAAAAATACAGTTTCTAGCTAAAATTTGATGGTTTCGTTGCACTTTCCGAGCCCGTAGGGTATCTGATTGGCTTAAAAGTACAAGAAAACACTTCAAAAGTGACGTTTCTGAAGAATTTTAACAGTTTTCTTGTATCTACGAACGCCAGAATGCATAAAATTGACCTAAACGTCTCCTTTTCCTATTCTGAGTCGATTCTGCATGCTTTAAGTGTGTTTGGTGGCTCAGAACCATCAAAAAACTTTGAAATATAGTTCAAATCCAATAAAAATCGATAAAAATACAGTTTCTAGCTAAAATTTGATGGTTTCGTTGCACTTTCCGAGCCCGTAGGGTATCTGATTGGCTTAAAAGTACAAGAAAACACTTCAAAAGTGACGTTTCTGAAGAATTTTAACAGTTTTCTTGTATCTACGAACGCCAGAATGCATAAAATTGACCTAAACGTCTCCTTTTCCTATTCTGAGTCGATTCTGCATGCTTTAAGTGTGTTTGGTGGCTCAGAACCATCAAAAAACGTTGAAATATTGTTCAAATTCAATAAAAATCGACAAAAATACAGTTTCTAGCTAAAATTTGTTGGTTTCGTTGCACTTTCCGAGCCCGTAGGGTATCTGATTGGCTTAAAAGTACAAGAAAACACTTCAAAAGTGACGTTTCTGAAGAATTTTAACAGTTTTCTTGTATCTACGAACGCCAGAATGCATAAAATTGACCTAAACGTCTCCTTTTCCTATTCTGAGTCGATTCTGCATGCTTTAAGTGTGTTTGGTGGCTCAGAACCATCATAAAACGTTGAAATATAGTTCAAATTCAATAAAAATCGACAAAAATACAGTTTCTAGCTAAAATTTGATGGTTTCGTTGCACTTTCCGAGCCCGTAGGGTATCTGATTGGCTTAAAAGTACAAGAAAACACTTCAAAAGTGACGTTTCTGAAGAATTTTAACAGTTTTCTCGTATCTACGAACGCCAGAATGCATAAAATTGACCTAAACGTCTCCTTTTCCTATTCTGAGTCGATTCTGCATGCTTTAAGTGTGTTTGGTGGCTCAGAACCATCAAAAAACGTTGAAATATAGTTCAAATTCAATAAAAATCGACAAAAATACAGTTTCTAGCTAAAATTTGATGGTTTCGTTGCACTTTCCGAGCCCATAGGGTATCTGATTGGCTTAAAAGTACAAGAAAACACTTCAAAAGTGACGTTTCTGAAGAATTTTAACAGTTTTCTTGTATCTACGAACGCCAGAATGCATAAAATTGACCTAAACGTCTCCTTTTCCTATTCTGAGTCGATTCTGCATGCTTTAAGTGTGTTTGGTGGCTCAGAACCATCAAAAAACGTTGAAATATAGTTCAAATTCAATAAAAATCGACAAAAATACAGTTTCTAGCTAAAATTTGATGGTTTCGTTGCACTTTCCGAGCCCGTAGGGTATCTGATTGGCTTAAAAGTACAAGAAAACACTTCAAAAGTGACGTTTCTGAAGAATTTTAACAGTTTTCTTGTATCTACGAACGCCAGAATGCATAAAATTGACCTAAACGTCTCCTTTTCCTATTCTGAGTCGATTCTGCATGCTTTAAGTGTGTTTGGTGGCTCAGAACCATCAAAAAACGTTGAAATATAGTTCAAATTCAATAAAAATCGACAAAAATACAGTTTCTAGCTAAAATTTGATGGTTTCGTTGCACTTTCCGAGCCCGTAGGGTATCTGATTGGCCTAAAAGTACAAGAAAACACTTCAAAAGTGACGTTTCTGAAGAATTTTAACAGTTTTCTTCTATCTACGAACGCCTAAATGCATAAAATTGACCTAAACGTCTCCTTTTCCTATTCTGAGTCGATTCTGCATGCTTTAAGTGTGTTTGGTGGCTCAGAACCATCAAAAAACGTTGAAATATAGTTCAAATTCAATAAAAATCGACAAAAATACAGTTTGTAGCTAAAATTTGATGGTTTCGTTGCACTTTCCGAGCCCGTAGGGTATCTGATTGGCTTAAAAGTACAAGAAAACACTTCAAAAGTGACGTTTCTGAAGAATTTTAACAGTTTTCTTGTATCTACGAACGCCAGAATGCATAAAATTGACCTAAACGTCTCCTTTTCCTATTCTGAGTCGATTCTGCATGCTTTAAGTGTGTTTGGTGGCTCAGAACCATCAAAAAACGTTGAAATATAGTTCAAATTCAATAAAAATCGACAAAAATACAGTTTCTAGCTAAAATTTGATGGTTTCGTTGCACTTTCCGAGCCCGTTGGGTATCTGATTGGCTTAAAAGTACAAGAAAACACTTCAAAAGTGACGTTTCTGAAGAATTTTAACAGTTTTCTTGTATCTACGAACGCCAGAATGCATAAAATTGACCTAAACGTCTCCTTTTCCTATTCTGAGTCGATTCTGCATGCTTTAAGTGTGTTTGGTGGCTCAGAACCATCAAAAAACGTTGAAATATAGTTCAAATTCAATAAAAATCGACAAAAATACAGTTTCTAGCTAAAATTTGATGGTTTCGTTGCACTTTCCGAGCCCGTAGGGTATCTGATTGGCTTAAAAGTACAAGAAAACACTTCAAAAGTGACGTTTCTGAAGAATTTTAACAGTTTTCTTGTATCTACGAACGCCAGAATGCATAAAATTGACCTAAACGTCTCCTTTTCCTATTCTGAGTCGATTCTGCATGCTTTAAGTGTGTTTGGTGGCTCAGAACCATCAAAAAACTTTGAAATATAGTTCAAATCCAATAAAAATCGATAAAAATACAGTTTCTAGCTAAAATTTGATGGTTTCGTTGCACTTTCCGAGCCCGTAGGGTATCTGATTGGCTTAAAAGTACAAGAAAACACTTCAAAAGTGACGTTTCTGAAGAATTTTAACAGTTTTCTTGTATCTACGAACGCCAGAATGCATAAAATTGACCTAAACGTCTCCTTTTCCTATTCTGAGTCGATTCTGCATGCTTTAAGTGTGTTTGGTGGCTCAGAACCATCAAAAAACGTTGAAATATTGTTCAAATTCAATAAAAATCGACAAAAATACAGTTTCTAGCTAAAATTTGTTGGTTTCGTTGCACTTTCCGAGCCCGTAGGGTATCTGATTGGCTTAAAAGTACAAGAAAACACTTCAAAAGTGACGTTTCTGAAGAATTTTAACAGTTTTCTTGTATCTACGAACGCCAGAATGCATAAAATTGACCTAAACGGGTCCTTTTCCTATTCTGAGTCGATTCTGCATGCTTTAAGTGTGTTTGGTGGCTCAGAACCATCAAAAAACAGTTGAAATATAGTTCAAATTCAATAAAAATCGACAAAAATACAGTTTCTAGCTAAAATTTGATGGTTTCGTTGCACTTTCCGAGCCCGTAGGGTATCTGATTGGCTTAAAAGTACAAGAGAACACTTCAAAAGTGACGTTTCTGAAGAATTTTAACAGTTTTCTTGTATCTACGAACGCCAGAATGCATAAAATTGACCTAAACGTCTCCTTTTCCTATTCTGAGTCGATTCTGCATGCTTTAAGTGTGTTTGGTGGCTCAGAACCATCAAAAAACGTTGAAATATGTTCAAATTCAATAAAAATCGACAAAAATACAGTTTCTAGCTAAAATTTGATGGTTTCGTTGCACTTTCCGAGCCCGTAGGGTATCTGATTGGCTTAAAAGTACAAGAAAACACTTCAAAAGTGACGTTTCTGAAGAATTTTAACAGTTTTCTTGTATCTACGAACGCCAGAATGCATAAAATTGACCTAAACGTCTCCTTTTCCTATTCTGAGTCAATTCTGCATGCTTTAAGTGTGTTTGGTGGCTCAGAACCATCAAAAAACGTTGAAATATAGTTCAAATTCAATAAAAATCGACAAAAATACAGTTTCTAGCTAAAATTTGATGGTTTCGTTGCACTTTCCGAGCCCGTAGGGTATCTGATTGGCTTAAAAGTACAAGAAAACACTTCAATAGTGACGTTTCTGAAGAATTTTAACAGTTTTCTTGTATCTACGAACGCCAGAATGCATAAAATTGACCTAAACGTCTCCTTTTCCTATTCTGAGTCGATTCTGCATGCTTTAAGTGTGTTTGGTGGCTCAGAACCATCAAAAAACGTTGAAATATAGTTCAAATTCAATAAAAATCGACAAAAATACAGTTTCTAGCTAAAATTTGATGGTTTCGTTGCACTTTCCGAGCCCGTTGGGTATCTGATTGGCTTAAAAGTACAAGAAAACACTTCAAAAGTGACGTTTCTGAAGAATTTTAACAGTTTTCTTGTATCTACGAACGCCAGAATGCATAAAATTGACCTAAACGTCTCCTTTTCCTATTCTGAGTCGATTCTGCATGCTTTAAGTGTGTTTGGTGGCTCAGAACCATCAAAAAACGTTGAAATATAGTTCAAATTCAATAAAAATCGACAAAAATACAGTTTCTAGCTAAAATTTGATGATTTCGTTGCACTTTCCGAGCCCGGAGGGTATCTGATTGGCTTAAAAGTACAAGAAAACACTTCAAAAGTGACGTTTCTGAAGAATTTTAACAGTTTTCTTGTATCTACGAACGCCAGAATGCATAAAATTGACCTAAACGTCTCCTTTTCCTATTCTGAGTGGATTCTGCATGCTTTAAGTGTGTTTGGTGGCTCAGAACCATCAAAAAACGTTGAAATATAGTTCAAATTCAATAAAAATCGACAAAAATACAGTTTCTAGCTAAAATTTGATGGTTTCGTTGCACTTTCCGAGCCCGTAGGGTATCTGATTGGCTTAAAAGTACAAGAAAACACTTCAAAAGTGACGTTTCTGAAGAATTTTAACAGTTTTCTTGTATCTACGAACGCCAGAATGCATAAAATTGACCTAAACGTCTCCTTTTCCTATTCTGAGTCGATTCTGCATGCTTTAAGTGTGTTTGGTGGCTCAGAACCATCAAAAAACGTTGAAATATAGTTCAAATTCAATAAAAATCGACAAAAATACAGTTTCTAGCTAACATTTGATGGTTTCGTTGCACTTTCCGAGCCCGTAGGGTATCTGATTGGCGTAAAAGTACAAGAAAACACTTCAAAAGTGACGTTTCTGAAGAATTTTAACAGTTTTCTTGTATCTACGAACGCCAGAATGCATAAAATTGACCTAAACGTCTCCTTTTCCTATTCTGAGTCGATTCTGCATGCTTTAAGTGTGTTTGGTGGCTCAGAACCATCAAAAAACGTTGAAATATAGTTCAAATTCAATAAAAATCGACAAAAATACAGTTTCTAGCTAAAATTTGATGGTTTCGTTGCACTTTCCGAGCCCGTAGGGTATCTGATTGGCTTAAAAGTACAAGAAAACACTTCAAAAGTGACGTTTCTGAAGAATTTTAACAGTTTTCTTGTATCTACGAACGCCAGAATGCATAAAATTGACCTAAACGTCTCCTTTTCCTATTCTGAGTCGATTCTGCATGCTTTAAGTGTGTTTGGTGGCTCAGAACCATCAAAAAACGTTGAAATATAGTTCAAATTCAATAAAAATCGACAAAAATACAGTTTCTAGCTAAAATTTGATGGTTTCGTTGCACTTTCCGAGCCCGTAGGGTATCTGATTGGCTTAAAAGTACAAGAAAACACTTCAAAAGTGACGTTTCTGAAGAATTTTAACAGTTTTCTTGTATCTACGAACGCCAGAATGCATAAAATTGACCTAAACGTCTCCTTTTCCTATTCTGAGTCGATTCTGCATGCTTTAAGTGTGTTTGGTGGCTCAGAACCATCAAAAAACGTTGAAATATAGTTCAAATTCAATAAAAATCGACAAAAATACAGTTTCTAGCTAAAATTTGATGGTTTCGTTGCACTTTCCGAGCCCGTAGGGTATCTGATTGGCTTAAAAGTACAAGAAAACACTTCAAAAGTGACGTTTCTGAAGAATTTTAACAGTTTTCTTGTATCTACGAACGCCAGAATGCATAAAATTGACCTAAACGTCTCCTTTTCCTATTCTGAGTCGATTCTGCATGCTTTAAGTGTGTTTGGTGGCTCAGAACCATCAAAAAACGTTGAAATATAGTTCAAATTCAATAAAAATCGACAAAAATACAGTTTCTAGCTAAAATTTGATGGTTTCGTTGCACTTTCCGAGCCCGTAGGGTTTCTGATTGGCTTAAAAGTACAAGAAAACACTTCAAAAGTGACGTTTCTGAAGAATTTTAACAGTTTTCTTGTATCTACGAACGCCAGAATGCATAAAATTGACCTAAACGTCTCCTTTTCCTATTCTGAGTCGATTCTGCATGCTTTAAGTGTGTTTGGTGGCTCAGAACCATCAAAAAACGTTGAAATATAGTTCAAATTCAATAAAAATCGACAAAAATAGAGTTTCTAGCTAAAATTTGATGGTTTCGTTGCACTTTCCGAGCCCGTAGGGTATCTGATTGGCTTAAAAGTACAAGAAAACACTTCAAAAGTGACGTTTCTGAATAATTTTAACAGTTTTCTTGTATCTACGAACGCCAGAATGCATAAAATTGACCTAAACGTCTCCTTTTCCTATTCTGAGTCGATTCTGCATGCTTTAAGTGTGTTTGGTGGCTCAGAACCATCAAAAAACGTTGAAATATAGTTCAAATTCAATAAAAATCGACAAAAATACAGTTTCTAGCTAAAATTTGATGGTTTCGTTGCACTTTCCGAGCCCGTAGGGTATCTGATTGGCTTAAAAGTACAAGAAAACACTTCAAAAGTGACGTTTCTGAAGAATTTTAACAGTTTTCTTGTATCTACGAACGCCAGAATGCATAAAATTGACCTAAACGTCTCCTTTTCCTATTCTGAGTCGATTCTGCATGCTTTAAGTGTTTTTGGTGGCTCAGAACCATCAAAAAACATTGAAATATAGTTCAAATTCAATAAAAATCGACAAAAATACAGTTTCTAGCTAAAATTTGATGGTTTCGTTGCACTTTCCGAGCCCGTAGGGTATCTGATTGGCTTAAAAGTACAAGAAAACACTTCAAAAGTGACGTTTCTGAAGAATTTTAACAGTTTTCTTGTATCTACGAACGCCAGAATGCATAAAATTGACCTAAACGTCTCCTTTTCCTATTCTGAGTCGATTCTGCATGCTTTAAGTGTGTTTGGTGGCTCAGAACCATCAAAAAACGTTGAAATATAGTTCAAATTCAATAAAAATCGACAAAAATACAGTTTCTAGCTAAAATTTGATGGTTTCGTTGCACTTTCCGAGCCCGTAGGGTATCTGATTGGCTTAAAAGTACAAGAAAACACTTCAAAAGTGACGTTTCTGAAGAATTTTAACAGTTTTCTTGTACCTACGAGCGCCAGAATGCATAAAATTGACCTAAACGTCTCCTTTTCCTATTCTGAGTCGATTCTGCATGCTTTAAGTGTGTTTGGTGGCTCAGAACCATCAAAAAACGTTGAAATATAGTTCAAATTCAATAAAAATCGACAAAAATACAGTTTCTAGCTAAAATTTGATGGTTTCGTTGCACTTTCCGAGCCCGTAGGGTATCTGATTGGCTTAAAAGTACAAGAAAACACTTCAAAAGTGACGTTTCTGAAGAATTTTAACAGTTTTCTTGTATCTACGAACGCCAGAATGCATAAAATTGACCTAAACGTCTCCTTTTCCTATTCTGAGTCGATTCTACATGCTTTAAGTGTGTTTGGTGGCTCAGAACCATCAAAAAACGTTGAAATATAGTTCAAATTCAATAAAAATCGACAAAAATACAGTTTCTAGCTAAAATTTGATGGTTTCGTTGCACTTTCCGAGCCCGTAGGGTATCTGATTGGCTTAAAAGTACAAGAAAACACTTCAAAAGTGACGTTTCTGAAGAATTTTAACAGTTTTCTTGTATCTACGAACGCCAGAATGCATAAAATTGACCTAAACGTCTCCTTTTCCTATTCTGAGTCGATTCTGCATGCTTTAAGTGTGTTTGGTGGCTCAGAACCATCAAAAAACGTTGAAATATAGTTCAAATTCAATAAAAATCGACAAAAATACAGTTTCTAGCTAAAATTTGATGGTTTCGTTGCACTTTCCGAGCCCGTAGGGTATCTGATTGGCTTAAAAGTACAAGAAAACACTTCAAAAGTGACGTTTCTGAAGAGTTTTAACAGTTTTCTTGTATCTACGAACGCCAGAATGCATAAAATTGACCTAAACGTCTCCTTTTCCTATTCTGAGTCGATTCTGCATGCTTTAAGTGTGTTTGGTGGCTCAGAACCATCAAAAAACGTTGAAATATAGTTCAAATTCAATAAAAATCGACAAAAATACAGTTTCTAGCTAAAATTTGATGGTTTCGTTGCACTTTCCGAGCCCGTAGGGTATCTGATTGGCTTAAAAGTACAAGAAAACACTTCAAAAGTGACGTTTCTGAAGAATTTTAACAGTTTTCTTGTATCTACGAACGCCAGAATGCATAAAATTGACCTAAACGTCTCCTTTTCCTATTCTGAGTCGATTCTGCATGCTTTAAGTGTGTTTGGTGGCTCAGAACCATCAAAAAACGTTGAAATATAGTTCAAATTCAATAAAAATCGACAAAAATACAGTTTCTAGCTAAAATTTGATGGTTTCGTTGCACTTTCCGAGCCCGTAGGGTATCTGATTGGCTTAAAAGTACAAGAAAACACTTCAAAAGTGACGTTTCTGAAGAATTTTAACAGTTTTCTTGTATCTACGAACGCCAGAATGCATAAAATTGACCTAAACGTCTCCTTTTCCTATTCTGAGTCGATTCTGCATGCTTTAAGTGTGTTTGGTGGCTCAGAACCATCAAAAAACGTTGAAATATAGTTCAAATTCAATAAAAATCGACAAAAATACAGTTTCTAGCTAAAATTTGATGGTTTCGTTGCACTTTCCGAGCCCGTAGGGTATCTGATTGGCTTAAAAGTACAAGAAAACACTTCAAAAGTGACGTTTCTGAAGAATTTTAACAGTTTTCTTGTATCTACGAACGCCAGAATGCATAAAATTGACCTAAACGTCTCCTTTTCCTATTCTGAGTCGATTCTGCATGCTTTAAGTGTTTTTGGTGGCTCAGAACCATCAAAAAACATTGAAATATAGTTCAAATTCAATAAAAATCGACAAAAATACAGTTTCTAGCTAAAATTTGATGGTTTCGTTGCACTTTCCGAGCCCGTAGGGTATCTGATTGGCTTAAAAGTACAAGAAAACACTTCAAAAGTGACGTTTCTGAAGAATTTTAACAGTTTTCTTGTATCTACGAACGCCAGAATGCATAAAATTGACCTAAACGTCTCCTTTTCCTATTCTGAGTCGATTCTGCATGCTTTAAGTGTGTTTGGTGGCTCAGAACCATCAAAAAACGTTGAAATATAGTTCAAATTCAATAAAAATCGACAAAAATACAGTTTCTAGCTAAAATTTGATGGTTTCGTTGCACTTTCCGAGCCCGTAGGGTATCTGATTGGCTTAAAAGTACAAGAAAACACTTCAAAAGTGACGTTTCTGAAGAATTTTAACAGTTTTCTTGTACCTACGAGCGCCAGAATGCATAAAATTGACCTAAACGTCTCCTTTTCCTATTCTGAGTCGATTCTGCATGCTTTAAGTGTGTTTGGTGGCTCAGAACCATCAAAAAACGTTGAAATATAGTTCAAATTCAATAAAAATCGACAAAAATACAGTTTCTAGCTAAAATTTGATGGTTTCGTTGCACTTTCCGAGCCCGTTGGGTATCTGATTGGCTTAAAAGTACAAGAAAACACTTCAAAAGTGACGTTTCTGAAGAATTTTAACAGTTTTCTTGTATCTACGAACGCCAGAATGCATAAAATTGACCTAAACGTCTCCTTTTCCTATTCTGAGTCGATTCTACATGCTTTAAGTGTGTTTGGTGGCTCAGAACCATCAAAAAACGTTGAAATATAGTTCAAATTCAATAAAAATCGACAAAAATACAGTTTCTAGCTAAAATTTGATGGTTTCGTTGCACTTTCCGAGCCCGTAGGGTATCTGATTGGCTTAAAAGTACAAGAAAACACTTCAAAAGTGACGTTTCTGAAGAATTTTAACAGTTTTCTTGTATCTACGAACGCCAGAATGCATAAAATTGACCTAAACGTCTCCTTTTCCTATTCTGAGTCGATTCTGCATGCTTTAAGTGTGTTTGGTGGCTCAGAACCATCAAAAAACGTTGAAATATAGTTCAAATTCAATAAAAATCGACAAAAATACAGTTTCTAGCTAAAATTTGATGGTTTCGTTGCACTTTCCGAGCCCGTAGGGTATCTGATTGGCTTAAAAGTACAAGAAAACACTTCAAAAGTGACGTTTCTGAAGAGTTTTAACAGTTTTCTTGTATCTACGAACGCCAGAATGCATAAAATTGACCTAAACGTCTCCTTTTCCTATTCTGAGTCGATTCTGCATGCTTTAAGTGTGTTTGGTGGCTCAGAACCATCAAAAAACGTTGAAATATAGTTCAAATTCAATAAAAATCGACAAAAATACAGTTTCTAGCTAAAATTTGATGGTTTCGTTGCACTTTCCGAGCCCGTAGGGTATCTGATTGGCTTAAAAGTACAAGAAAACACTTCAAAAGTGACGTTTCTGAAGAATTTTAACAGTTTTCTTGTATCTACGAACGCCAGAATGCATAAAATTGACCTAAACGTCTCCTTTTCCTATTCTGAGTCGATTCTGCATGCTTTAAGTGTGTTTGGTGGCTCAGAACCATCAAAAAACGTTGAAATATAGTTCAAATTCAATAAAAATCGACAAAAATACAGTTTCTAGCTAAAATTTGATGGTTTCGTTGCACTTTCCGAGCCCGTAGGGTATCTGATTGGCTTAAAAGTACAAGAAAACACTTCAAAAGTGACGTTTCTGAAGAATTTTAACAGTTTTCTTGTATCTACGAACGCCAGAATGCATAAAATTGACCTAAACGTCTCCTTTTCCTATTCTGAGTCGATTCTGCATGCTTTAAGTGTGTTTGGTGGCTCAGAACCATCAAAAAACGTTGAAATATAGTTCAAATTCAATAAAAATCGACAAAAATACAGTTTCTAGCTAAAATTTGATGGTTTCGTTGCACTTTCCGAGCCCGTAGGGTATCTGATTGGCTTAAAAGTACAAGAAAACACTTCAAAGTGACGTTTCTGAAGAATTTTAACAGTTTTCTTGTATCTACGAACGCCAGAATGCATAAAATTGACCTAAACGTCTCCTTTTCCTATTCTGAGTCGATTCTGCATGCTTTAAGTGTGTTTGGTGGCTCAGAACCATCAAAAAACGTTGAAATATAGTTCAAATTCAATAAAAATCGACAAAAATACAGTTTCTAGCTAAAATTTGATGGTTTCGTTGCACTTTCCGAGCCCGTAGGGTATCTGATTGGCTTAAAAGTACAAGAAAACACTTCAAAAGTGACGTTTCTGAAGAGTTTTAACAGTTTTCTTGTATCTACGAACGCCAGAATGCATAATATTGACCTAAACGTCTCCTTTTCCTATTCTGAGTCGATTCTGCATGCTTTAAGTGTGTTTGGTGACTCAGAACCATCAAAAAACGTTGAAATATAGTTCAAATTCAATAAAAATCGACAAAAATACAGTTTCTAGCTAAAATTTGATGGTTTCGTTGCACTTTCCGAGCCCGTAGGGTATCTGATTGGCTTAAAAGTACAAGAAAACACTTCAAAAGTGACGTTTCTGAAGAATTTTAACAGTTTTCTTGTATCTACGAACGCCAGAATGCATAAAATTGACCTAAACGTCTCCTTTTCCTATTCTGAGTCGATTCTGCATGCTTTAAGTGTGTTTGGTGGCTCAGAACCATCAAAAAACGTTGAAATATAGTTCAAATTCAATAAAAATCGACAAAAATACAGTTTCTAGCTAAAATTTGATGGTTTCGTTGCACTTTCCGAGCCCGTAGGGTATCTGATTGGCTTAAAAGTACAAGAAAACACTTCAAAAGTGACGTTTCTGAAGAATTTTAACAGTTTTCTTGTATCTACGAACGCCAGAATGCATAAAATTGACCTAAACGTCTCCTTTTCCTATTCTGAGTCGATTCTGCATGCTTTAAGTGTGTTTGGTGGCTCAGAACCATCAAAAAACGTTGAAATATAGTTCAAATTCAATAAAAATCGACAAAAATACAGTTTCTAGCTAAAATTTGATGGTTTCGTTGCATTTTCCGAGCCCGTAGGGTATCTGATTGGCTTAAAAGTACAAGAAAACACTTCAAAAGTGACGTTTCTGAAGAATTTTAACAGTTTTCTTGTATCTACGAACGCCAGAATGCATAAAATTGACCTAAACGTCTCCTTTTCCTATTCTGAGTCGATTCTGCATGCTTTAAGTGTGTTTGGTGGCTCAGAACCATCAAAAAACGTTGAAATATTGTTCAAATTCAATAAAAATCGACAAAAATACAGTTTCTAGCTAAAATTTGATGGTTTCGTTGCACTTTCCGAGCCCGTAGGGTATCTGATTGGCTTAAAAGTACAAGAAAACACTTCAAAAGTGACGTTTCTGAAGAATTTTAACAGTTTTCTTGTATCTACGAACGCCAGAATGCATAAAATTGACCTAAACGTCTCCTTTTCCTATTCTGAGTCGATTCTGCATGCTTTAAG
Organism: Zophobas morio; assembly: GCF_036711695.1. Classification (NCBI taxonomy): domain Eukaryota; kingdom Metazoa; phylum Arthropoda; class Insecta; order Coleoptera; family Tenebrionidae; genus Zophobas; species Zophobas morio. Next base: position 24,901 of record NW_026972701.1, on the reverse strand, counting down.
TGTGTTTGGTGGCTCAGAACCATCAAAAAACGTTGAAATATAGTTCAAATTCAATAAAAATCGACAAAAATACAGTTTCTAGCTAAAATTTGATGGTTTCGTTGCACTTTCCGAGCCCGTAGGGTATCTGATTGGCTTAAAAGTACAAGAAAACACTTCAAAAGTGACGTTTCTGAAGAATTTTAACAGTTTTCTTGTATCTACGAACGCCAGAATGCATAAAATTGACCTAAACGTCTCCTTTTCCTATTCTGAGTCAATTCTGCATGCTTTAAGTGTGTTTGGTGGCTCAGAACCATCAAAAAACGTTGAAATATAGTTCAAATTCAATAAAAATCGACAAAAATACAGTTTCTAGCTAAAATTTGATGGTTTCGTTGCACTTTCCGAGCCCGTAGGGTATCTGATTGGCTTAAAAGTACAAGAAAACACTTCAAAAGTGACGTTTCTGAAGAATTTTAACAGTTTTCTTGTATCTACGAACGCCAGAATGCATAAAATTGACCTAAACGTCTCCTTTTCCTATTCTGAGTCGATTCTGCATGCTTTAAGTGTGTTTGGTGGCTCAGAACCATCAAAAAACGTTGAAATATAGTTCAAATTCAATAAAAATCGACAAAAATACAGTTTCTAGCTAAAATTTGATGGTTTCGTTGCACTTTCCGAGCCCGTAGGGTATCTGATTGGCTTAAAAGTACAAGAAAACACTTCAAAAGTGACGTTTCTGAAGAATTTTAACAGTTTTCTTGTATCTACGAACGCCAGAATGCATAAAATTGACCTAAACGTCTCCTTTTCCTATTCTGAGTCGATTCTGCATGCTTTAAGTGTGTTTGGTGGCTCAGAACCATCAAAAAACGTTGAAATATAGTTCAAATTCAATAAAAATCGACAAAAATACAGTTTCTAGCTAAAATTTGATGGTTTCGTTGCACTTTCCGAGCCCGTAGGGTATCTGATTGGCTTAAAAGTACAAGAAAACACTTCAAAAGTGACGTTTCTGAAGAATTTTAACAGTTTTCTTGTATCTACGAACGCCAGAATGCATAAAATTGACCTAAACGTCTCCTTTTCCTATACTGAGTCGATTCTACATGCTTTAAGTGTGTTTGGTGGCTCAGAACCATCAAAAAACATTGAAATATAGTTCAAATTCAATAAAAATCGACAAAAATACAGTTTCTAGCTAAAATTTGATGGTTTCGTTGCACTTTCCGAGCCCATAGGGTATCTGATTGGCTTAAAAGTACAAGAAAACACTTCAAAAGTGACGTTTCTGAAGAATTTTAACAGTTTTCTTGTATCTACGAACGCCAGAATGCATAAAATTGACCTAAACGTCTCCTTTTCCTATTCTGAGTCGATTCTGCATGCTTTAAGTGTGTTTGGTGGCTCAGAACCATCAAAAAACGTTGAAATATAGTTCAAATTCAATAAAAATCGACAAAAATACAGTTTCTAGCTAAAATTTGATGGTTTCGTTGCACTTTCCGAGCCCGTAGGGTATCTGATTGGCTTAAAAGTACAAGAAAACACTTCAAAAGTGACGTTTCTGAAGAATTTTAACAGTTTTCTTGTATCTACGAAAGCCAGAATGCATAAAATTGACCTAAACGTCTCCTTTTCCTATTCTGAGTCGATTCTGCATGCTTTAAGTGTGTTTGGTGGCTCAGAACCATCAAAAAACGTTGAAATATAGTTCAAATTCAATAAAAATCGACAAAAATACAGTTTCTAGCTAAAATTTGATGGTTTCGTTGCACTTTCCGAGCCCGTAGGGTATCTGATTGGCTTAAAAGTACAAGAAAACACTTCAAAAGTGATGTTTCTGATGAATTTTAACAGTTTTCTTGTATCTACGAACGCCAGAATGCATAAAATTGACCTAAACGTCTCCTTTTCCTATTCTGAGTCGATTCTGCATGCTTTAAGTGTGTTTGGTGGCTCAGAACCATCAAAAAACGTTGAAATATAGTTCAAATTCAATAAAAATCGACAAAAATACAGTTTCTAGCTAAAATTTGATGGTTTCGTTGCACTTTCCGAGCCCGTAGGGTATCTGATTGGCTTAAAAGTACAAGAAAACACTTCAAAAGTGACGTTTCTGAAGAATTTTAACAGTTTTCTTGTATCTACGAACGCCAGAATGCATAAAATTGACCTAAACGTCTCCTTTTCCTATTCTGAGTCGATTCTGCATGCTTTAAGTGTGTTTGGTGGCTCAGAACCATCAAAAAACGTTGAAATATAGTTCAAATTCAATAAAAATCGACAAAAATACAGTTTCTAGCTAAAATTTGATGGTTTCGTTGCACTTTCCGAGCCCGTAGGGTATCTGATTGGCTTAAAAGTACAAGAAAACATTTCAAAAGTGACGTTTCTGAAAAATTTTAACAGTTTTCTTGTATCTACGAACGCCAGAATGCATAAAATTGACCTAAACGTCTCCTTTTCCTATTCTGAGTCGATTCTGCATGCTTTAAGTGTGTTTGGTGGCTCAGAACCATCAAAAAACGTTGAAATATAGTTCAAATTCAATAAAAATCGACAAAAATACAGTTTCTAGCTAAAATTTGATGGTTTCGTTGCATTTTCCGAGCCCGTAGGGTATCTGATTGGCTTAAAAGTACAAGAAAACACTTCAAAAGTGACGTTTCTGAAGAATTTTAACAGTTTTCTTGTATCTACGAACGCCAGAATGCATAAAATTGACCTAAACGTCTCCTTTTCCTATACTGAGTCGATTCTGCATGCTTTAAGTGTGTTTGGTGGCTCAGAACCATCAAAAAACGTTGAAATATAGTTCAAATTCAATAAAAATCGACAAAAATACAGTTTCTAGCTAAAATTTGATGGTTTCGTTGCACTTTCCGAGCCCGTAGGGTATCTGATTGGCTTAAAAGTACAAGAAAACACTTCAAAAGTGACGTTTCTGAAGAATTTTAACAGTTTTCTTGTATCTACGAACGCCAGAATGCATAAAATTGACCTAAACGTCTCCTTTTCCTATTCTGAGTCGATTCTGCATGCTTTAAGTGTGTCTGGTGGCTCAGAACCATCAAAAAACGTTGAAATATAGTTCAAATTCAATAAAAATCGACAAAAATACAGTTTCTAGCTAAAATTTGATGGTTTCGTTGCACTTTCCGAGCCCGTAGAGTATCTGATTGGCTTAAAAGTACAAGAAAACACTTCAAAAGTGACGTTTCTGAAGAATTTTAACAGTTTTCTTGTATCTACGAACGCCAGAATGCTAAAATTGACCTAAACGTCTCCTTTTCCTATTCTGAGTCGATTCTGCATGCTTTAAGTGTGTTTGGTGGCTCAGAACCATCAAAAAACGTTGAAATATAGTTCAAATTCAATAAAAATCGACAAAAATACAGTTTCTAGCTAAAATTTGATGGTTTCGTTGCACTTTCCGAGCCCGTAGGGTATCTGATTGGCTTAAAAGTACAAGAAAACACTTCAAAAGTGACGTTTCTGAAGAATTTTTAACAGTTTTCTTGTATCTACGAACGCCAGAATGCATAAAATTGACCTAAACGTCTCCTTTTCCTATTCTGAGTCGATTCTGCATGCTTTAAGTGTGTTTGGTGGCTCAGAACCATCAAAAAACGTTGAAATATAGTTCAAAATCAATAAAAATCGACAAAAATACAGTTTCTAGCTAAAATTTGATGGTTTCGTTGCACTTTCCGAGCCCGTAGGGTATCTGATTGGCTTAAAAGTACAAGAAAACACTTCAAAAGTGACGTTTCTGAAGAATTTTAACAGTTTTCTTGTATCTACGAACGCCAGAATGCATAAAATTGACCTAAACGTCTCCTTTTCCTATTCTGAGTCGATTCTGCATGCTTTAAGTGTGTTTGGTGGCTCAGAACCACCAAAAAACGTTGAAATATAGTTCAAATTCAATAAAAATCGACAAAAATACAGTTTCTAGCTAAAATTTGATGGTTTCGTTGCACTTTCCGAGCCCGTAGGGTATCTGATTGGCTTAAAAGTACAAGAAAACACTTCAAAAGTGACGTTTCTGAAGAATTTTAACAGTTTTCTTGTATCTACGAACGCCAGAATGCATAAAATTGACCTAAACGTCTCCTTTTCCTATTCTGAGTCGATTCTGCATGCTTTAAGTGTGTTTGGTGGCTCAGAACCATCAAAAAACGTTGAAATATAGTTCAAATTCAATAAAAATCGACAAAAATACAGTTTCTAGCTAAAATTTGATGGTTTCGTTGCACTTTCCGAGCCCGTAGGGTATCTGATTGGCTTAAAAGTACAAGAAAACACTTCAAAAGTGACGTTTCTGAAGAATTTTAACAGTTTTCTTGTATCTACGAACGCCCGAATGCATAAAATTGACCTAAACGTCTCCTTTTCCTATTCTGAGTCGATTCTGCATGCTTTAAGTGTGTTTGGTGGCTCAGAACCATCAAAAAACGTTGAAATATAGTTCAAATTCAATAAAAATCGACAAAAATACAGTTTCTAGCTAAAATTTGATGGTTTCGTTGCACTTTCCGAGCCCGTAGGGTATCTGATTGGCTTAAAAGTACAAGAAAACACTTCAAAAGTGACGTTTCTGAAGAATTTTAACAGTTTTCTTGTATCTACGAACGCCAGAATGCATAAAATTGACCTAAACGTCTCCTTTTCCTATTCTGAGTCGATTCTGCATGCTTTAAGTGTGTTTGGTGGCTCAGAACCATCAAAAAACGTTGAAATATAGTTCAAATTCAATAAAAATCGACAAAAATACAGTTTCTAGCAAAAATTTGATGGTTTCGTTGCACTTTCCGAGCCCGTTGGGTATCTGATTGGCTTAAAAGTACAAGAAAACACTTCAAAAGTGACGTTTCTGAAGAATTTTAACAGTTTTCTTGTATCTACGAACGCCAGAATGCATAAAATTGACCTAAACGTCTCCTTTTCCTATTCTGAGTCGATTCTGCATGCTTTAAGTGTGTTTGGTGGCTCAGAACCATCAAAAAACGTTGAAATATAGTTCAAATTCAATAAAAATCGACAAAAATACAGTTTCTAGCTAAAATTTGATGGTTTCGTTGCACTTTCCGAGCCCGTAGGGTATCTGATTGGCTTAAAAGTACAAGAAAACACTTCAAAAGTGACGTTTCTGAAGAATTTTAACAGTTTTCTTGTATCTACGAACGCCAGAATGCATAAAATTGACCTAAACGTCTCCTTTTCCTATTCTGAGTCGATTCTGCATGCTTTAAGTGTGTTTGGTGGCTCAGAACCATCAAAAAACGTTGAAATATAGTTCAAATTCAATAAAAATCGACAAAAATACAGTTTCTAGCTAAAATTTGATGGTTTCGTTGCACTTTCCGAGCCCGTAGGGTATCTGATTGGCTTAAAAGTACAAGAAAACACTTCAAAAGTGACGTTTCTGAAGAATTTTAACAGTTTTCTTGTATCTACGAACGCCAGAATGCATAAAATTGACCTAAACGTCTCCTTTTCCTATTCTGAGTCGATTCTGCATGCTTTAAGTGTGTTTGGTGGCTCAGAACCATCAAAAAACGTTGAAATATAGTTCAAATTCAATAAAAATCGACAAAAATACAGTTTCTAGCTAAAATTTGATGGTTTCGTTGCACTTTCCGAGCCCGTTGGGTATCTGATTGGCTTAAAAGTACAAGAAAACACTTCAAAAGTGACGTTTCTGAAGAATTTTAACAGTTTTCTTGTATCTACGAACGCCAGAATGCATAAAATTGACCTAAACGTCTCCTTTTCCTATTCTGAGTCGATTCTGCATGCTTTAAGTGTGTTTGGTGGCTCAGAACCATCAAAAAACGTTGAAATATAGTTCAAATTCAATAAAAATCGACAAAAATACAGTTTCTAGCTAAAATTTGATGGTTTCGTTGCACTTTCCGAGCCCGTAGGGTATCTGATTGGCTTAAAAGTACAAGAAAACACTTCAAAAGTGACGTTTCTGAAGAATTTTAACAGTTTTCTTGTATCTACGAACGCCAGAATGCATAAAATTGACCTAAACGTCTCCTTTTCCTATTCTGAGTCGATTCTGCATGCTTTAAGTGTGTTTGGTGGCTCAGAACCATCAAAAAACGTGGAAATATAGTTCAAATTCAATAAAAATCGACAAAAATACAGTTTCTATCTAAAATTTGATGGTTTCGTTGCACTTTCCGAGCCCGTAGGGTATCTGATTGGCTTAAAAGTACAAGAAAACACTTCAAAAGTGACGTTTCTGAAGAAATTTAACAGTTTTCTTGTATCTACGAACGCCAGAATGCATAAAATTGACCTAAACGTCTCCTTTTCCTATTCTGAGTCGATTCTGCATGCTTTAAGTGTGTTTGGTGGCTCAGAACCATCAAAAAACGTTGAAATATAGTTCAAATTCAATAAAAATCGACAAAAATACAGTTTCTAGCTAAAATTTGATGGTTTCGTTGCACTTTCCGAGCACGTAGGGTATCTGATTAGCTTAAAAGTACAAGAAAACACTTCAAAAGTGACGTTTCTGAAGAATTTTAACAGTTTTCTTGTATCTACGAACGCCAGAATGCATAAAATTGACCTAAACGTCTCCTTTTCCTATTCTGAGTCGATTCTGCATGCTTTAAGTGTGTTTGGTGGCTCAGAACCATCAAAAAACGTTGAAATATAGTTCAAATTCAATAAAAATCGACAAAAATACAGTTTCTAGCTAAAATTTGATGGTTTCGTTGCACTTTCCGAGCCCGTAGGTTATCTGATTGGCTTAAAAGTACAAGAAAACACTTCAAAAGTGACGTTTCTGAAGAATTTTAACAGTTTTTTTGTATCTACGAACGCCAGAATGCATAAAATTGACCTAAACGTCTCCTTTTCCTATTCTGAGTCGATTCTGCATGCTTTAAGTGTGTTTGGTGGCTCAGAACCATCAAAAAACTTTGAAATATAGTTCAAATTCAATAAAAATCGACAAAAATACAGTTTCTAGCTAAAATTTGATGGTTTCGTTGCACTTTCCGAGCCCGTTGGGTATCTGATTGGCTTAAAAGTACAAGAAAACACTTCAAAAGTGACGTTTCTGTAGAATTTTAACAGTTTTCTTGTATCTACGAACGCCAGAATGCATAAAATTGACCTAAACGTCTCCTTTTCCTATTCTGAGTCGATTCTGCATGCTTTAAGTGTGTTTGGTGGCTCAGAACCATCAAAAAACGTTGAAATATAGTTCAAATTCAATAAAAATCGACAAAAATACAGTTTCTAGCTAAAATTTGATGGTTTCGTTGCACTTTCCGAGCCCGTTGGGTATCTGATTGGCTTAAAAGTACAAGAAAACACTTCAAAAGTGACGTTTCTGAAGAATTTTAACAGTTTTCTTGTATCTACGAACGCCAGAATGCATAAAATTGACCTAAACGTCTCCTTTTCCTATTCTGAGTCGATTCTGCATGCTTTAAGTGTGTTTGGTGGCTCAGAACCATCAAAAAACGTTGAAATATAGTTCAAATTCAATAAAAATCGACAAAAATACAGTTTCTAGCTAAAATTTGATGGTTTCGTTGCACTTTCCGAGCCCGTAGGTTATCTGATTGGCTTAAAAGTACAAGAAAACACTTCAAAAGTGACGTTTCTGAAGAATTTTAACAGTTTTTTTGTATCTACGAACGCCAGAATGCATAAAATTGACCTAAACGTCTCCTTTTCCTATTCTGAGTCGATTCTGCATGCTTTAAGTGTGTTTGGTGGCTCAGAACCATCAAAAAACTTTGAAATATAGTTCAAATTCAATAAAAATCGACAAAAATACAGTTTCTAGCTAAAATTTGATGGTTTCGTTGCACTTTCCGAGCCCGTTGGGTATCTGATTGGCTTAAAAGTACAAGAAAACACTTCAAAAGTGACGTTTCTGTAGAATTTTAACAGTTTTCTTGTATCTACGAACGCCAGAATGCATAAAATTGACCTAAACGTCTCCTTTTCCTATTCTGAGTCGATTCTGCATGCTTTAAGTGTGTTTGGTGGCTCAGAACCATCAAAAAACGTTGAAATGTAGTTCAAATTCAATAAAAATCGACAAAAATACAGTTTCTAGCTAAAATTTGATGGTTTCGTTGCACTTTCCGAGCCCGTTGGGTATCTGATTGGCTTAAAAGTACAAGAAAACACTTCAAAAGTGACGTTTCTGAAGAATTTTAACAGTTTTCTTGTATCTACGAACGCCAGAATGCATAAAATTGACCTAAACGTCTCCTTTTCCTATTCTGAGTCGATTCTGCATGCTTTAAGTGTGTTTGGTGGCTCAGAACCATCAAAAAACGTTGAAATATAGTTCAAATTCAATAAAAATCGACAAAAATACAGTTTCTAGCTAAAATTTGATGGTTTCGTTGCACTTTCCGAGCCCGTAGGGTATCTGATTGGCTTAAAAGTACAAGAAAACACTTCAAAAGTGACGTTTCTGAAGAATTTTAACAGTTTTCTTGTATCTACGAACGCCAGAATGCATAAAATTGACCTAAACGTCTCCTTTTCCTATTCTGAGTCGATTCTGCATGCTTTAAGTGTGTTTGGTGGCTCAGAACCATCAAAAAACGTTGAAATATAGTTCAAATTCAATAAAAATCGACAAAAATACAGTTTCTAGCTAAAATTTGATGGTTTCGTTGCACTTTCCGAGCCCGTAGGGTATCTGATTGGCTTAAAAGTACAAGAAAACACTTCAAAAGTGACGTTTCTGAAGAATTTTAACAGTTTTCTTGTATCTACGAACGCCAGAATGCATAAAATTGACCTAAACGTCTCCTTTTCCTATTCTGAGTCGATTCTGCATGCTTTAAGTGTGTTTGGTGGCTCAGAACCATCAAAAAACGTTGAAATATAGTTCAAATTCAATAAAAATCGACAAAAATACAGTTTCTAGCTAAAATTTGATGGTTTCGTTGCACTTTCCGAGCCCGTAGGGTATCTGATTGGCTTAAAAGTACAAGAAAACACTTCAAAAGTGACGTTTCTGAAGAATTTTAACAGTTTTCTTGTATCTACGAACGCCAGAATGCATAAAATTGACCTAAACGTCTCCTTTTCCTATTCTGAGTCGATTCTGCATGCTTTAAGTGTGTTTGGTGGCTCAGAACCATCAAAAAACGTTGAAATATAGTTCAAATTCAATAAAAATCGACAAAAATACAGTTTCTAGCTAAAATTTGATGGTTTCGTTGCACTTTCCGAGCCCGTAGGGTATCTGATTGGCTTAAAAGTACAAGAAAACACTTCAAAAGTGACGTTTCTGAAGAATTTTAACAGTTTTCTTGTATCTACGAACGCCAGAATGCATAAAATTGACCTAAACGTCTCCTTTTCCTATTCTGAGTCGATTCTGCATGCTTTAAGTGTGTTTGGTGGCTCAGAACCATCAAAAAACGTTGAAATATAGTTCAAATTCAATAAAAATCGACAAAAATACAGTTTCTAGCTAAAATTTGATGGTTTCGTTGCACTTTCCGAGCCCGTAGGGTATCTGATTGGCTTAAAAGTACAAGAAAACACTTCAAAAGTGACGTTTCTGAAGAATTTTAACAGTTTTCTTGTATCTACGAACGCCAGAATGCATAAAATTGACCTAAACGTCTCCTTTTCCTATTCTGAGTCGATTCTGCATGCTTTAAGTGTGTTTGGTGGCTCAGAACCATCAAAAAACGTTGAAATATAGTTCAAATTCAATAAAAATCGACAAAAATACAGTTTCTAGCTAAAATTTGATGGTTTCGTTGCACTTTCCGAGCCCGTAGGGTATCTGATTGGCTTAAAAGTACAAGAAAACACTTCAAAAGTGACGTTTCTGAAGAATTTTAACAGTTTTCTTGTATCTACGAACGCCAGAATGCATAAAATTGACCTAAACGTCTCCTTTTCCTATTCTGAGTCGATTCTGCATGCTTTAAGTGTGTTTGGTGGCTCAGAACCATCAAAAAACGTTGAAATATAGTTCAAATTCAATAAAAATCGACAAAAATACAGTTTCTAGCTAAAATTTGATGGTTTCGTTGCACTTTCCGAGCCCGTAGGGTATCTGATTGGCTTAAAAGTACAAGAAAACACTTCAAAAGTGACGTTTCTGAAGAATTTTAACAGTTTTCTTGTATCTACGAACGCCAGAATGCATAAAATTGACCTAAACGTCTCCTTTTCCTATTCTGAGTCGATTCTGCATGCTTTAAGTGTGTTTGGTGGCTCAGAACCATCAAAAAACGTTGAAATATAGTTCAAATTCAATAAAAATCGACAAAAATACTGTTTCTAGCTATAATTTGATGGTTTCGTTGCACTTTCCGAGCCCGTAGGGTATCTGATTGGCTTAAAAGTACAAGAAAACACTTCAAAAGTGACGTTTCTGAAGAATTTTAACAGTTTTCTTGTATCTACGAACGCCAGAATGCATAAAATTGACCTAAACGTCTCCTTTTCCTATTCTGAGTCGATTCTGCATGCTTTAAGTGTGTTTGGTGGCTCAGAACCATCAAAAAACGTTGAAATATAGTTCAAATTCAATAAAAATCGACAAAAATACAGTTTCTAGCTAAAATTTGATGGTTTCGTTGCACTTTCCGAGCCCGTAGGGTATCTGATTGGCTTAAAAGTACAAGAAAACACTTCAAAAGTGACGTTTCTGAAGAATTTTAACAGTTTTCTTGTATCTACGAACGCCAGAATGCATAAAATTGACCTAAACGTCTCCTTTTCCTATTCTGAGTCGATTCTGCATGCTTTAAGTGTGTTTGGTGGCTCAGAACCATCAAAAAACGTTGAAATATAGTTCAAATTCAATAAAAATCGACAAAAATACAGTTTCTAGCTAAAATTTGATGGTTTCGTTGCACTTTCCGAGCCCGTAGGGTATCTGATTGGCTTAAAAGTACAAGAAAACACTTCAAAAGTGACGTTTCTGAAGAATTTTAACAGTTTTCTTGTATCTACGAACGCCAGAATGCATAAAATTGACCTAAACGTCTCCTTTTCCTATTCTGAGTCGATTCTGCATGCTTTAAGTGTGTTTGGTGGCTCAGAACCATCAAAAAACATTGAAATATAGTTCAAATTCAATAAAAATCGACAAAAATACAGTTTCTAGCTAAAATTTGATGGTTTCGTTGCACTTTCCGAGCCCGTAGGGTATCTGATTGGCTTAAAAGTACAAGAAAACACTTCAAAAGTGACGTTTCTGAAGAATTTTAACAGTTTTCTTGTATCTACGAACGCCAGAATGCATAAAATTGACCTAAACGTCTCCTTTTCCTATTCTGAGTCGATTCTGCATGCTTTAAGTGTGTTTGGTGGCTCAGAACCATCAAAAAACGTTGAAATATAGTTCAAATTCAATAAAAATCGACAAAAATACAGTTTCTAGCTAAAATTTGATGGTTTCGTTGCACTTTCCGAGCCCGTAGGGTATCTGATTGGCTTAAAAGTACAAGAAAACACTTCAAAAGTGACGTTTCTGAAGAATTTTAACAGTTTTCTTGTATCTACGAACGCCAGAATGCATAAAATTGACCTAAACGTCTCCTTTTCCTATTCTGAGTCGATTCTGCATGCTTTAAGTGTGTTTGGTGGCTCAGGAACCATCAAAAAACGTTGAAATATAGTTCAAATTCAATAAAAATCGACAAAAATACAGTTTCTAGCTAAAATTTGATGGTTTCGTTGCACTTTCCGAGCCCGTAGGGTATCTGATTGGCTTAAAAGTACAAGAAAACACTTCAAAAGTGACGTTTCTGAAGAATTTTAACAGTTTTCTTGTATCTACGAACGCCAGAATGCATAAAATTGACCTAAACGTCTCCTTTTCCTATTCTGAGTCGATTCTGCATGCTTTAAGTGTGTTTGGTGGCTCAGAACCATCAAAAAACGTTGAAATATAGTTCAAATTCAATAAAAATCGACAAAAATACAGTTTCTAGCTAAAATTTGATGGTTTCGTTGCACTTTCCGAGCCCGTAGGGTATCTGATTGGCTTAAAAGTACAAGAAAACACTTCAAAAGTGACGTTTCTGAAGAATTTTAACAGTTTTCTTGTATCTACGAACGCCAGAATGCATAAAATTGACCTAAACGTCTCCTTTTCCTATTCTGAGTCGATTCTGCATGCTTTAAGTGTGTTTGGTGGCTCAGAACCATCAAAAAACGTTGAAATATAGTTCAAATTCAATAAAAATCGACAAAAATACAGTTTCTAGCTAAAATTTGATGGTTTCGTTGCACTTTCCGAGCCCGTAGGGTATCTGATTGGCTTAAAAGTACAAGAAAACACTTCAAAAGTGACGTTTCTGAAGAATTTTAACAGTTTTCTTGTATCTACGAACGCCAGAATGCATAAAATTGACCTAAACGTCTCCTTTTCCTATTCTGAGTCGATTCTGCATGCTTTAAGTGTGTTTGGTGGCTCAGAACCATCAAAAAACGTTGAAATATAGTTCAAATTCAATAAAAATCGACAAAAATACAGTTTCTAGCTAAAATTTGATGGTTTCGTTGCACTTTCCGAGCCCGTAGGGTATCTGATTGGCTTAAAAGTACAAGAAAACACTTCAAAAGTGACGTTTCTGAAGAATTTTAACAGTTTTCTTGTATCTACGAACGCCAGAATGCATAAAATTGACCTAAACGTCTCCTTTTCCTATTCTGAGTCGATTCTGCATGCTTTAAGTGTGTTTGGTGGCTCAGAACCATCAAAAAACGTTGAAATATAGTTCAAATTCAATAAAAATCGACAAAAATACAGTTTCTAGCTAAAATTTGATGGTTTCGTTGCACTTTCCGAGCCCGTAGGGTATCTGATTGGCTTAAAAGTACAAGAAAACACTTCAAAAGTGACGTTTCTGAAGAATTTTAACAGTTTTCTTGTATCTACGAACGCCAGAATGCATAAAATTGACCTAAACGTCTCCTTTTCCTATTCTGAGTCGATTCTGCATGCTTTAAGTGTGTTTGGTGGCTCAGAACCATCAAAAAACGTTGAAATATAGTTCAAATTCAATAAAAATCGACAAAAATACAGTTTCTAGCTAAAATTTGATGGTTTCGTTGCACTTTCCGAGCCCGTAGGGTATCTGATTGGCTTAAAAGTACAAGAAAACACTTCAAAAGTGACGTTTCTGAAGAATTTTAACAGTTTTCTTGTATCTACGAACGCCAGAATGCATAAAATTGACCTAAACGTCTCCTTTTCCTATTCTGAGTCGATTCTGCATGCTTTAAGTGTGTTTGGTGGCTCAGAACCATCAAAAAACGTTGAAATATAGTTCAAATTCAATAAAAATCGACAAAAATACAGTTTCTAGCTAAAATTTGATGGTTTCGTTGCACTTTCCGAGCCCGTAGTGTATCTGATTGGCTTAAAAGTACAAGAAAACACTTCAAAAGTGACGTTTCTGAAGAATTTTAACAGTTTTCTTGTATCTACGAACGCCAGAATGCATAAAATTGACCTAAACGTCTCCTTTTCCTATTCTGAGTCGATTCTGCATGCTTTAAGTGTGTTTGGTGGCTCAGAACCATCAAAAAACGTTGAAATATAGTTCAATTCAATAAAAATCGACAAAAATACAGTTTCTAGCTAAAATTTGATGGTTTCGTTGCACTTTCCGAGCCCGTAGGGTATCTGATTGGCTTAAAAGTACAAGAAAACACTTCAAAAGTGACGTTTCTGAAGAATTTTAACAGTTTTCTTGTATCTACGAACGCCAGAATGCATAAAATTGACCTAAACGTCTCCTTTTCCTATTCTGAGTCGATTCTGCATGCTTTAAGTGTGTTTGGTGGCTCAGAACCATCAAAAAACGTTGAAATATAGTTCAAATTCAATAAAAATCGACAAAAATACAGTTTCTAGCTAAAATTTGATGGTTTCGTTGCACTTTCCGAGCCCGTAGGGTATCTGATTGGCTTAAAAGTACAAGAAAACACTTCAAAAGTGACGTTTCTGAAGAATTTTAACAGTTTTCTTGTATCTACGAACGCCAGAATGCATAAAATTGACCTAAACGTCTCCTTTTCCTATTCTGAGTCGATTCTGCATGCTTTAAGTGTGTTTGGTGGCTCAGAACCATCAAAAAACGTTGAAATATAGTTCAAATTCAATAAAAATCGACAAAAATACTGTTTCTAGCTATAATTTGATGGTTTCGTTGCACTTTCCGAGCCCGTAGGGTATCTGATTGGCTTAAAAGTACAAGAAAACACTTCAAAAGTGACGTTTCTGAAGAATTTTAACAGTTTTCTTGTATCTACGAACGCCAGAATGCATAAAATTGACCTAAACGTCTCCTTTTCCTATTCTGAGTCGATTCTGCATGCTTTAAGTGTGTTTGGTGGCTCAGAACCATCAAAAAACGTTGAAATATTGTTCAAATTCAATAAAAATCGACAAAAATACAGTTTCTAGCTAAAATTTGATGGTTTCGTTGCACTTTCCGAGCCCGTAGGGTATCTGATTGGCTTAAAAGTACAAGAAAACACTTCAAAAGTGACGTTTCTGAAGAATTTTAACAGTTTTCTTGTATCTACGAACGCCAGAATGCATAAAATTGACCTAAACGTCTCCTTTTTCTATTCTGAGTCGATTCTGCATGCTTTAAGTGTGTTTGGTGGCTCAGAACCATCAAAAAAACGTTGAAATATAGTTCAAATTCAATAAAAATCGACAAAAATACAGTTTCTAGCTAAAATTTGATGGTTTCGTTGTACTTTCCGAGCCCGTAGGGTATCTGATTGGCTTAAAAGTACAAGAAAACACTTCAAAAGTGACGTTTCTGAAGAATTTTAACAGTTTTCTTGTATCTACGAACGCCAGAATGCATAAAATTGACCTAAACGTCTCCTTTTCCTATTCTGAGTCGATTCTGCATGCTTTAAGTGTGTTTGGTGGCTCAGAACCATCAAAAAACATTGAAATATAGTTCAAATTCAATAAAAATCGACAAAAATACAGTTTCTAGCTAAAATTTGATGGTTTCGTTGCACTTTCCGAGCCCGTAGGGTATCTGATTGGCTTAAAAGTACAAGAAAACACTTCAAAAGTGACGTTTCTGAAGAATTTTAACAGTTTTCTTGTATCTACGAACGCCAGAATGCATAAAATTGACCTAAACGTCTCCTTTTCCTATTCTGAGTCGATTCTGCATGCTTTAAGTGTGTTTGGTGGCTCAGAACCATCAAAAAACGTTGAAATATAGTTCAAATTCAATAAAAATCGACAAAAATACAGTTTCTAGCTAAAATTTGATGGTTTCGTTGCACTTTCCGAGCCCGTAGGGTATCTGATTGGCTTAAAAGTACAAGAAAACACTTCAAAAGTGACGTTTCTGAAGAATTTTAACAGTTTTCTTGTATCTACGAACGCCAGAATGCATAAAATTGACCTAAACGTCTCCTTTTCCTATTCTGAGTCGATTCTGCATGCTTTAAGTGTGTTTGGTGGCTCAGAACCATCAAAAAACGTTGAAATATAGTTCAAATTCAATAAAAATCGACAAAAATACAGTTTCTAGCTAAAATTTGATGGTTTCGTTGCACTTTCCGAGCCCGTAGGGTATCTGATTGGCTTAAAAGTACAAGAAAACACTTCAAAAGTGACGTTTCTGAAGAATTTTAACAGTTTTCTTGTATCTACGAACGCCAGAATGCATAAAATTGACCTAAACGTCTCCTTTTCCTATTCTGAGTCGATTCTGCATGCTTTAAGTGTGTTTGGTGGCTCAGAACCATCAAAAAACGTTGAAATATAGTTCAAATTCAATAAAAATCGACAAAAATACAGTTTCTAGCTAAAATTTGATGGTTTCGTTGCACTTTCCGAGCCCGTAGTGTATCTGATTGGCTTAAAAGTACAAGAAAACACTTCAAAAGTGACGTTTCTGAAGAATTTTAACAGTTTTCTTGTATCTACGAACGCCAGAATGCATAAAATTGACCTAAACGTCTCCTTTTCCTATTCTGAGTCGATTCTGCATGCTTTAAGTGTGTTTGGTGGCTCAGAACCATCAAAAAACGTTGAAATATAGTTCAAATTCAATAAAAATCGACAAAAATACAGTTTCTAGCTAAAATTTGATGGTTTCGTTGCACTTTCCGAGCCCGTAGGGTATCTGATTGGCTTAAAAGTACAAGAAAACACTTCAAAAGTGACGTTTCTGAAGAATTTTAACAGTTTTCTTGTATCTACGAACGCCAGAATGCATAAAATTGACCTAAACGTCTCCTTTTCCTATTCTGAGTCGATTCTGCATGCTTTAAGTGTGTTTGGTGGCTCAGAACCATCAAAAAACGTTGAAATATAGTTCAAATTCAATAAAAATCGACAAAAATACAGTTTCTAGCTAAAATTTGATGGTTTCGTTGCACTTTCCGAGCCCGTAGGGTATCTGATTGGCTTAAAAGTACAAGAAAACACTTCAAAAGTGACGTTTCTGAAGAATTTTAACAGTTTTCTTGTATCTACGAACGCCAGAATGCATAAAATTGACCTAAACGTCTCTTTTTCCTATTCTGAGTCGATTCTGCATGCTTTAAGTGTGTTTGGTGGCTCAGAACCATCAAAAAACGTTGAAATATAGTTCAAATTCAATAAAAATCGACAAAAATACAGTTTCTAGCTAAAATTTGATGGTTTCGTTGCACTTTCCGAGCCCGTAGGGTATCTGATTGGCTTAAAAGTACAAGAAAACACTTCAAAAGTGACGTTTCTGAAGAATTTTAACAGTTTTCTTGTATCTACGAACGCCAGAATGCATAAAATTGACCTAAACGTCTCCTTTTCCTATTCTGAGTCGATTCTCCATGCTTTAAGTGTGTTTGGTGGCTCAGAACCATCAGAAAACGTTGAAATATAGTTCAAATTCAATAAAAATCGACAAAAATACAGTTTCTAGCTAAAATTTGATGGTTTCGTTGCACTTTCCGAGCCCGTAGGGTATCTGATTGGCTTAAAAGTACAAGAAAACACTTCAAAAGTGACGTTTCTGAAGAATTTTAACAGTTTTCTTGTATCTACGAACGCCAGAATGCATAAAATTGACCTAAACGTCTCCTTTTCCTATTCTGAGTCGATTCTGCATGCTTTAAGTGCGTTTGGTGGCTCAGAACCATCAAAAAACGTTGAAATATAGTTCAAATTCAATAAAAATCGACAAAAATACAGTTTCTAGCTAAAATTTGATGGTTTCGTTGCACTTTCCGAGCCCGTAGGGTATCTGATTGGCTTAAAAGTACAAGAAAACACTTCAAAAGTGACGTTTCTGAAGAATTTTAACAGTTTTCTTGTATCTACGAACGCCAGAATGCATAAAATTGACCTAAACGTCTCCTTTTCCTATTCTGAGTCGATTCTGCATGCTTTAAGTGTGTTTGGTGGCTCAGAACCATCAAAAAACGTTGAAATATAGTTCAAATTCAATAAAAATCGACAAAAATACAGTTTCTAGCTAAAATTTGATGGTTTCGTTGCACTTTCCGAGCCCGTAGGGTAATTGGCTTAAAAGTACAAGAAAACACTTCAAAAGTGACGTTTCTGAAGAATTTTAACAGTTTTCTTGTATCTACGAACGCCAGAATGCATAAAATTGACCTAAACGTCTCCTTTTCCTATTCTGAGTCGATTCTGCATGCTTTAAGTGTGTTTGGTGGCTCAGAACCATCAAAAAACGTTGAAAAATAGTTCAAATTCAATAAAAATCGACAAAAATACAGTTTCTAGCTAAAATTTGATGGTTTCGTTGCACTTTCCGAGCCCGTAGGGTATCTGATTGGCTTAAAAGTACAAGAAAACACTTCAAAAGTGACGTTTCTGAAGAATTTTAACAGTTTTCTTGTATCTACGAACGCCAGAATGCATAAAATTGACCTAAAGGTCTCCTTTTCCTATTCTGAGTCGATTCTGCATGCTTTAAGTGTGTTTGGTGGCTCAGAACCATCAAAAAACGTTGAAATATAGTTCAAATTCAATAAAAATCGACAAAAATACAGTTTCTATCTAAAATTTGATGGTTTCGTTGCACTTTCCGAGCCCGTAGGGTATCTGATTGGCTTAAAAGTACAAGAAAACACTTCAAAAGTGACGTTTCTGAAGAATTTTAACAGTTTTCTTGTATCTACGAACGCCAGAATGCATAAAATTGACCTAAACGTCTCCTTTTCCTATTCTGAGTCGATTCTGCATGCTTTAAGAGTGGTTGGTGGCTCAGAACTATCAAAAAACGTTGAAATATAGTTCAAATTCAATAAAAATCGACAAAAATACAGTTTCTAGCTAAAATTTGATGGTTTCGTTGCACTTTCCGAGCCCGTAGGGTATCTGATTGGCTTAAAAGTACAAGAAAACACTTCAAAAGTGACGTTTCTGAAGAATTTTAACAGTTTTCTTGTATCTACGAACGCCAGAATGCATAAAATTGACCTAACCGTCTCCTTTTCCTATTCTGAGTCGATTCTGCATGCTTTAAGTGTGTTTGGTGGCTCAGAACCATCAAAAAACGTTGAAATATAGTTCAAATTCAATAAAAATCGACAAAAATACAGTTTCTAGCTAAAATTTGATGGTTTCGTTGTACTTTCCGAGCCCGTAGGGTATCTGATTGGCTTAAAAGTACAAGAAAACACTTCAAATTTGACGTTTCTGAAGAATTTTAACAGTTTTTTTGTATCTACGAACGCCAGAATGCATAAAATTGACCTAAACGTCTCCTTTTCCTATTCTGAGTCGATTCTGCATGCTTTAAGTGTGTTTGGTGGCTCAGAACCCTCAAAAAACGTTGAAATATAGTTCAAATTCAATAAAAATCGACAAAAATACAGTTTCTAGCTAAAATTTGATGGTTTCGTTGCACTTTCCGAGCCCGTAGGGTATCTGATTGGCTTAAAAGTACAAGAAATCACTTCAAAAGTGACGTTTCTGAAGAATTTTAACAGTTTTCTTGTATCTACGAACGCCAGAATGCATAAAATTGACCTAAACGTCTCCTTTTCCTATTCTGAGTCGATTCTGCATGCTTTAAGTGTGTTTGGTGGCTCAGAACCATCAAAAAAAGTTGAAATATAGTTCAAATTCAATAAAAATCGACAAAAATACAGTTTCTAGCTAAAATTTGATGGTTTCGTTGCACTTTCCGAGCCCGTAGGGTATCTGATTGGCTTAAAAGTACAAGAAAACACTTCAAAAGTGACGTTTCTGAAGAATTTTAACAGTTTTCTTGTATCTACGAACGCCAGAATGCATAAAATTGACCTAAACGTCTCCTTTTCCTATTCTGAGTCGATTCTGCATGCTTTAAGTGTGTTTGGTGGCTCAGAACCATCAAAAAACGTTGAAATATAGTTCAAATTCAATAAAAATCGACAAAAATACAGTTTCTAGCTAAAATTTGATGGTTTCGTTGCACTTTCCGAGACCGTAGGGTATCTGATTGGCTTAAAAGTACAAGAAAACACTTCAAAAGTGACGTTTCTGAAGAATTTTAACAGTTTTCTTGTATCTACGAACGCCAGAATGCATAAAATTGACCTAAACGTCCCCTTTTCCTATTCTGAGTCGATTCTGCATGCTTTAAGTGTGTTTGGTGGCTCAGAACCATCAAAAAACGTTGAAATATAGTTCAAATTCAATAAAAATCGACAAAAATACAGTTTCTAGCTAAAATTTGATGGTTTCGTTGCACTTTCCGAGCCCGTTGGGTATCTGATTGGCTTAAAAGTACAAGAAAACACTTCAAAAGTGACGTTTCTGAAGAATTTTAACAGTTTTCTTGTATCTACGAACGCCAGAATGCATAAAATTGACCTAAACGTCTCCTTTTCCTATTCTGAGTCGATTCTGCATGCTTTAAGTGTGTTTGGTGGCTCAGAACCATCAAAAAACGTTGAAATATAGTTCAAATTCAATAAAAATCGACAAAAATACAGTTTCTAGCTAAAATTTGATGGTTTCGTTGCACTTTCCGAGCCCGTAGGGTATCTGATTGGCTTAAAAGTACAAGAAAACACTTCAAAAGTGACGTTTCTGAAGAATTTTAACAGTTTTCTTGTATCTACGAACGCCAGAATGCATAAAATTGACCTAAACGTCTCCTTTTCCTATTCTGAGTCGATTCTGCATGCTTTAAGTGTGTTTGGTGGCTCAGAACCATCAAAAAACGTTGAAATATAGTTCAAATTCAATAAAAATCGACAAAAATACAGTTTCTAGCTAAAATTTGATGGTTTCGTTGCACTTTCCGAGCCCGTAGGGTATCTGATTGGCTTAAAAGTACAAGAAAACACTTCAAAAGTGACGTTTCTGAAGAATTTTAACAGTTTTCTTGTATCTACGAACGCCAGAATGCATAAAATTGACCTAAACGTCTCCTTTTCCTATTCTGAGTCGATTCTGCATGCTTTAAGTGTGTTTGGTGGCTCAGAACCATCAAAAAACGTTGAAATATAGTTCAAATTCAATAAAAATCGACAAAAATACAGTTTCTAGCTAAAATTTGATGGTTTCGTTGCACTTTCCGAGCCCGTAGGGTATCTGATTGGCTTAAAAGTACAAGAAAACACTTCAAAAGTGACGTTTCTGAAGAATTTTAACAGTTTTCTTGTATCTACGAACGCCAGAATGCATAAAATTGACCTAAACGTCTCCTTTTCCTATTCTGAGTCGATTCTGCATGCTTTAAGTGTGTTTGGTGGCTCAGAACCATCAAAAAACGTTGAAATATAGTTCAAATTCAATAAAAATCGACAAAAATACAGTTTCTAGCTAAAATTTGATGGTTTCGTTGCACTTTCCGAGCCCGTTGGGTATCTGATTGGCTTAAAAGTACAAGAAAACACTTCAAAAGTGACGTTTCTGAAGAATTTTAACAGTTTTCTTGTATCTACGAACGCCAGAATGCATAAAATTGACCTAAACGCCTCCTTTTCCTATTCTGAGTCGATTCTGCATGCTTTAAGTGTGTTTGGTGACTCAGAACCATCAAAAAACGTTGAAATATAGTTCAAATTCAATAAAAAGCGACAAAAATACAGTTTCTAGCTAAAATTTGATGGTTTCGTTGCACTTTCCGAGCCCGTAGGGTATCTGATTGGCTTAAAAGTACAAGAAAACACTTCAAAAGTGACGTTTCTGAAGAATTTTAACAGTTTTCTTGTATCTACGAACGCCAGAATGCATAAAATCGACCTAAACGTCTCCTTTTCCTATTCTGAGTCGATTCTGCATGCTTTAAGTGTTTTTGGTGGCTCAGAACCATCAAAAAACGTTGAAATATAGTTCAAATTCAATAAAAATCGACAAAAATACAGTTTCTAGCTAAAATTTGATGGTTTCGTTGCACTTTCCGAGCCCGTTGGGTATCTGATTGGCTTAAAAGTACAAGAAAACACTTCAAAAGTGACGTTTCTGAAGAATTTTAACAGTTTTCTTGTATCTACGAACGCCAGAATGCATAAAATTGACCTAAACGTCTCCTTTTCCTATTCTGAGTCGATTCTGCATGCTTTAAGTGTGTTTGGTGGCTCAGAACCATCAAAAAACGTTGAAATATAGTTCAAATTCAAAAAAAATCGACAAAAATACAGTTTCTAGCTAAAATTTGATGGTTTCGTTGCACTTTCCGAGCCCGTAGGGTATCTGATTGGCTTAAAAGTACAAGAAAACACTTCAAAAGTGACGTTTCTGAAGAATTTTAACAGTTTTCATGTATCTACGAACGCCAGAATGCATAAAATTGACCTAAACGTCTCCTTTTCCTATTCTGAGTCGATTCTGCATGCTTTAAGTGTGTTTGGTGGCTCAGAACCATCAAAAAACGTTGAAATATAGTTCAAATTCAATAAAAATCGACAAAAATACAGTTTCTAGCTAAAATTTGATGGTTTCGTTGCACTTTCCGAGCCCGTTGGGTATCTGATTGGCTTAAAAGTACAAGAAAACACTTCAAAAGTGACGTTTCTGAAGAATTTTAACAGTTTTCTTGTATCTACGAACGCCAGAATGCATAAAATTGACCTAAACGCCTCCTTTTCCTATTCTGAGTCGATTCTGCATGCTTTAAGTGTGTTTGGTGGCTCAGAACCATCAATAAACGTTGAAATATAGTTCAAATTCAATAAAAAGCGACAAAAATACAGTTTCTAGCTAAAATTTGATGGTTTCGTTGCACTTTCCGAGCCCGTAGGGTATCTGATTGGCTTAAAAGTACAAGAAAACACTTCAAAAGTGACGTTTCTGAAGAATTTTAACAGTTTTCTTGTATCTACGAACGCCAGAATGCATAAAATTGACTTAAACGTCTCCTTTTCCTATTCTGAGTCGATTCTGCATGCTTTAAGTGTTTTTGGTGGCTCAGAACCATCAAAAAACGTTGAAATATAGTTCAAATTCAATAAAAATCGACAAAAATACAGTTTCTAGCTAAAATTTGATGGTTTCGTTGCACTTTCCGAGCCCGTTGGGTATCTGATTGGCTTAAAAGTACAAGAAAACACTTCAAAAGTGACGTTTCTGAAGAATTTTAACAGTTTTCTTGTATCTACGAACGCCAGAATGCATAAAATTGACCTAAACGTCTCCTTTTCCTATTCTGAGTCGATTCTGCATGCTTTAAGTGTGTCTGGTGGCTCAGAACCATCAAAAAACGTTGAAATATAGTTCAAATTCAATAAAAATCGACAAAAATACAGTTTCTAGCTAAAATTTGATGGTTTCGTTGCACTTTCCGAGCCCGTAGGGTATCTGATTGGCTTAAAAGTACAAGAAAACACTTCAAAAGTGACGTTTCTGAAGAATTTTAACAGTTTTCTTGTATCTACGAACGCCAGAATGCATAAAATTGACCTAAACGTCTCCTTTTCCTATTCTGAGTCGATTCTGCATGCTTTAAGTGTGTTTGGTGTCTCAGAACCATCAAAAAACGTTGAAATATAGTTCAAATTCAATAAAAATCGACAAAAATACAGTTTCTAGCTAAAATTTGATGGTTTCGTTGCACTTTCCGAGCCCGTAGGGTATCTGATTGGCTTAAAAGTACAAGAAAACACTTCAAAAGTGACGTTTCTGAAGAATTTTAACAGTTTTCTTGTATCTACGAACGCCAGAATGCATAAAATTGACCTAAACGTCTCCTTTTCCTATTCTGAGTCGATTCTGCATGCTTTAAGTGTGTTTGGTGGCTCAGAACCATCAAAAAACTTTGAAATATAGTTCAAATTCAATAAAAATCGACAAAAATACAGTTTCTAGCTAAAATTTGATGGTTTCGTTGCACTTTCCGAGCCCGTAGGGTATCTGATTGGCTTAAAGGTACAAGAAAACACTTCAAAAGTGACGTTTCTGAAGAATTTTAACAGTTTTCTTGTATCTACGAACGCCAGAATGCATAAAATTGACCTAAACGTCTCCTTTTCCTATTCTGAGTCGATTCTGCATGCTTTAAGTGTGTTTGGTGGCTCAGAACCATCAAAAAACGTTGAAATATAGTTCAAATTCAATAAAAATCGCCAAAAATACAGTTTCTAGCTAAAATTTGATGGTTTCGTTGCACTTTCCGAGCCCGTAGGGTATCTGATTGGCTTAAAAGTACAAGAAAACACTTCAAAAGTGACGTTTCTGAAGAATTTTAACAGTTTTCTTGTATCTACGAACGCCAGAATGCATAAAATTGACCTAAACGTCTCCTTTTCCTATTCTGAGTCGATTCTGCATGCTTTAAGTGTGTTTGGTGGCTCAGAACCATCAAAAAACGTTGAAATATAGTTCAAATTCAATAAAAATCGACAAAAATACAGTTTCTAGCTAAAATTTGATGGTTTCGTTGCACTTTCCGAGCCCGTAGGGTATCTGATTGGCTTAAAAGTACAAGAAAACACTTCAAAAGTGACGTTTCTGAAGAATTTTAACAGTTTTCTTGTATCTACGAACGCCAGAATGCATAAAATTGACCTAAACGTCTCCTTTCCTATTCTGAGTCGATTCTGCATGCTTTAAGTGTGTTTGGTGGCTCAGAACCATCAAAAAACGTTGAAATATAGTTCAAATTCAATAAAAATCGACAAAAATACAGTTTCTAGCTAAAATTTGATGGTTTCGTTGCACTTTCCGAGCCCGTAGGGTATCTGATTGGCTTAAAAGTACAAGAAAACACTTCAAAAGTGACGTTTCTGAAGAATTTTAACAGTTTTCTTGTATCTACGAACGCCAGAATGCATAAAATTGACCTAAACGTCTCCTTTTCCTATTCTGAGTCGATTCTGCATGCTTTAAGTGTGTTTGGTGGCTCAGAACCATCAAAAAACGTTGAAATATAGTTCAAATTCAATAAAAATCGACAAAAATACAGTTTCTAGCTAAAATTTGATGGTTTCGTTGCACTTTCCGAGCCCGTAGGGTATCTGATTGGCTTAAAAGTACAAGAAAACACTTCAAAAGTGACGTTTCTGAAGAATTTTAACAGTTTTCTTGTATCTACGAACGCCAGAATGCATAAAATTGACCTAAACGTCTCCTTTCCCTATTCTGAGTCGATTCTGCATGCTTTAAGTGTGTCTGGTGGCTCAGAACCATCAAAAAACGTTGAAATATAGTTCAAATTCAATAAAAATCGACAAAAATACAGTTTCTAGCTAAAATTTGATGGTTTCGTTGAACTTTCCGAGCCCGTAGGGTATCTGATTGGCTTAAAAGTACAAGAAAACACTTCAAAAGTGACGTTTCTGAAGACTTTTAACAGTTTTCTTGTATCTACGAACGCCAGAATGCATAAAATTGACCTAAACGTCTCCTTTTCCTATTCTGAGTCGATTCTGCATGCTTTAAGTGTGTTTGGTGGCTCAGAACCATTAAAAAACGTTGAAATATAGTTCAAATTCAATAAAAATCGAC
>NW_026972700.1:0-87873 GCF_036711695.1 Zophobas morio | reverse complement strand
ACAGTTTTCTTGTATCTACGAACGCCAGAATGCATAAAATTGACCCAAACGTCTCCTTTTCCTATTCTGAGTCGATTCTGCATGCTTTAAGTGTGTTTGGTGGCTCAGAACCATCAAAAAACGATGAAATATAGTTCAAATTCAATAAAAATCGACAAAAATACAGTTTCTAGCTAAAATTTGATGGTTTCGTTGCACTTTCCGAGCCCGTAGGGTATCTGATTGGGTTAAAAGTACAAGAAAACACTTCAAAAGTGACGTTTCAGAAGAATTTTAACAGTTTTCTTGTATCTACGAACGCCAGAATGCATAAAATTGACCCAAACGTCTCCTTTTCCTATTCTGAGTCGATTCTGCATGCTTTAAGTGTGTTTGGTGGCTCAGAACCATCAAAAAACGTTGAAATATAGTTCAAATTCAATAAAAATCGACAAAAATACAGTTTCTAGCTAAAATTTGATGGTTTCGTTGCACTTTCCGAGCCCGTAGGGTATCTGATTGGCTTAAAAGTACAAGAAAACACTTCAAAAGTGACGTTTCTGAAGAATTTTAACAGTTTTCTTGTATCTACGAACGCCAGAATGCATAAAATTGACCTAAACGTCTCCTTTTCCTATTCTGAGTCGATTCTGCATGCTTTAAGTGTGTTTGGTGGCTCAGAACCATCAAAAAACGTTGAAATATAGTTCAAATTCAATAAAAATCGACAAAAATACAGTTTCTAGCTAAAATTTGATGGTTTCGTTGCACTTTCCGAGCCCGTAGGGTATCTGATTGGCTTAAAAGTACAAGAAAACACTTCAAAAGTGACGTTTCTGAAGAATTTTAACAGTTTTCTTGTATCTACGAACGCCAGAATGCATAAAATTGACCTAAACGTCTCCTTTTCCTATTCTGAGTCGATTCTGCATGCTTTAAGTGTGTTTGGTGGCTCAGAACCATCAAAAAACGTTGAAATATAGTTCAAATTCAATAAAAATCGACAAAAATACAGTTTCTAGCTAAAATTTGATGGTTTCGTTGCACTTTCCGAGCCCGTTGGGTATCTGATTGGCTTAAAAGTACAAGAAAACACTTCAAAAGTGACGTTTCTGAAGAATTTTAACAGTTTTCTTGTATCTACGAACGCCAGAATGCATAAAATTGACCTAAACGTCTCCTTTTCCTATTCTGAGTCGATTCTGCATGCTTTAAGTGTGTTTGGTGGCTCAGAACCATCAAAAAACGTTGAAATATAGTTCAAATTCAATAAAAATCGACAAAAATACAGTTTCTAGCTAAAATTTGATGGTTTCGTTGCACTTTCCGAGCCCGTAGGGTATCTGATTGGCTTAAAAGTACTAGAAAACACTTCAAAAGTGACGTTTCTGAAGAATTTTAACAGTTTTCTTGTATCTACGAACGCCAGAATGCATAAAATTGACCCAAACGTCTCCTTTTCCTATTCTGAGTCGATTCTGCATGCTTTAAGTGTGTTTGGTGGCTCAGAACCATCAAAAAACGATGAAATATAGTTCAAATTCAATAAAAATCGACAAAAATACAGTTTCTAGCTGAAATTTGATGGTTTCGTTGCACTTTCCGAGCCCGTAGGGTATCTGATTGGGTTAAAAGTACAAGAAAACACTTCAAAAGTGACGTTTCAGAAGAATTTTAACAGTTTTCTTGTATCTACGAACGCCAGAATGCATAAAATTGACCCAAACGTCTCCTTTTCCTATTCTGAGTCGATTCTGCATGCTTTAAGTGTGTTTGGTGGCTCAGAACCATCAAAAAACGTTGAAATATAGTTCAAATTCAATAAAAATCGACAAAAATACAGTTTCTAGCTAAAATTTGATGGTTTCGTTGCACTTTCCGAGCCCGTAGGGTATCTGATTGGCTTAAAAGTACAAGAAAACACTTCAAAAGTGACGTTTCTGAAGAATTTTAACAGTTTTCTTGTATCTACGAACGCCAGAATGCATAAAATTGACCTAAACGTCTCCTTTTCCTATTCTGAGTCGATTCTGCATGCTTTAAGTGTGTTTGGTGGCTCAGAACCATCAAAAAACGTTGAAATATAGTTCAAATTCAATAAAAATCGACAAAAATACAGTTTCTAGCTAAAATTTGATGGTTTCGTTGCACTTTCCGAGCCCGTAGGGTATCTGATTGGCTTAAAAGTACAAGAAAACACTTCAAAAGTGACGTTTCTGAAGAATTTTAACAGTTTTCTTGTATCTACGAACGCCAGAATGCATAAAATTGACCTAAACGTCTCCTTTTCCTATTCTGAGTCGATTCTGCATGCTTTAAGTGTGTTTGGTGGCTCAGAACCATCAAAAAACGTTGAAATATAGTTCAAATTCAATAAAAAGCGACAAAAATACAGTTTCTAGCTAAAATTTGATGGTTTCGTTGCACTTTCCGAGCCCGTAGGGTATCTGATTGGCTTAAAAGTACAAGAAAACACTTCAAAAGTGACGTTTCTGAAGAATTTTAACAGTTTTCTTGTATCTACGAACGCCAGAATGCATAAAATTGACCTAAACGTCTCCTTTTCCTATTCTGATTCGATTCTGCATGCTTTAAGTGTGTTTGGTGGCTCAGAACCATCAAAAAACGTTGAAATATAGTTCAAATTCAATAAAAATCGACAAAAATACAGTTTCTAGCTAAAATTTGATGGTTTCGTTGCACTTTCCGAGCCCATAGGGTATCTGATTGGCTTAAAAGTACAAGAAAACACTTCAAAAGTGACGTTTCTGAAGAATTTTAACAGTTTTCTTGTATCTACGAACGCCAGAATGCATAAAATTGACCTAAACGTCTCCTTTTCCTATTCTGAGTCGATTCGGCATGCTTTAAGTGTGTTTGGTGGCTCAGAACCATCAAAAAACGTTGAAATATAGTTCAAATTCAATAAAAATCGACAAAAATACAGTTTCTAGCTAAAATTTGATGGTTTCGTTGCACTTTCCGAGCCCGTAGGGTATCTGATTGGCTTAAAAGTACAAGAAAACACTTCAAAAGTGACGTTTCTGAAGAATTTTAACAGTTTTCTTGTATCTACGAACGCCAGAATGCATAAAATTGACCTAAACGTCTCCTTTTCCTATTCTGAGTCGATTCTGCATGCTATAAGTGTGTTTGGTGGCTCAGAACCATCAAAAAAACGTTGAAATATAGTTCAAATTCAATAAAAATCGACAAAAATACAGTTTCTAGCTAAAATTTGATGGTTTCGTTGCACTTTCCGAGCCCGTAGGGTATCTGATTGGCTTAAAAGTACAAGAAAACACTTCAAAAGTGACGTTTCTGAAGAATTTTAACAGTTTTCTTGTATCTACGAACGCCAGAATGCATAAAATTGACCTAAACGTCTCCTTTTCCTATTCTGAGTCGATTCTGCATGCTTTAAGTGTGTTTGGTGGCTCAGAACCATCAAAAAACGTTGAAATATAGTTCAAATTCAATAAAAATCGACAAAAATACAGTTTCTAGCTAAAATTTGATGGTTTCGTTGCACTTTCCGAGCCCGTAGGATATCTGATTGGCTTAAAAGTACAAGAAAACACTTCAAAAGTGACGTTTCTGAAGAATTTTAACAGTTTTCTTGTATCTACGAACGCCAGAATGCATAAAATTGACCTAAACGTCTCCTTTTCCTATTCTGAGTCGATTCTGCATGCTTTAAGTGTGTTTGGTGGCTCAGAACCATCAAAAAACGTTGAAATATAGTTCAAATTCAATAAAAATCGACAAAAATTCAGTTTCTAGCTAAAATTTGATGGTTTCGTTGCACTTTCCGAGCCCGTAGGGTATCTGATTGGCTTAAAAGTACAAGAAAACACTTCAAAAGTGACGTTTCTGAAGAATTTTAACAGTTTTCTTGTATCTACGAACGCCAGAATGCATAAAATTGACCTAAACGTCTCCTTTTCCTATTCTGAGTCGATTCTGCATGCTTTAAATGTGTTTGGTGGCTCAGAACCATCAAAAAACGTTGAAATATAGTTCAAATTCAATAAAAATCGACAAAAATACAGTTTCTAGCTAAAATTTGATGGTTTCGTTGCACTTTCCGAGCCCGTTGGGTATCTGATTGGCTTAAAAGTACAAGAAAACACTTCAAAAGTGACGTTTCTGAAGAATTTTAACAGTTTTCTTGTATCTACGAACGCCAGAATGCATAAAATTGACCTAAACGTCTCCTTTTCCTATTCTGAGTCGATTCTGCATGCTTTAAGTGTGTTTGGTGGCTCAGAACCATCAAAAAACGTTGAAATATAGTTCAAATTCAATAAAAATCGACAAAAATACAGTTTCTAGCTAAAATTTGATGGTTTCGTTGCACTTTCCGAGCCCGTAGGGTATCTGATTGGCTTAAAAGTACAAGAAAACACTTCAAAAGTGACGTTTCTGAAGAATTTTAACAGTTTTCTTGTATCTACGAACGCCAGAATGCATAAAATTGACCTAAACGTCTCCTTTTCCTATTCTGAGTCGATTCTGCATGCTTTAAGTGTGTTTGGTGGCTCAGAACCATCAAAAAACGTTGAAATATAGTTCAAATTCAATAAAAATCGACAAAAATACAGTTTCTAGCTAAAATTTGATGGTTTCGTTGCACTTTCCGAGCCCGTAGGGTATCTGATTGGCTTAAAAGTACAAGAAAACACTTCAAAAGTGACGTTTCTGAAGAATTTTAACAGTTTTCTTGTATCTACGAACGCCAGAATGCATAAAATTGACCTAAACGTCTCCTTTTCCTATTCTGAGTCGATTCTGCATGCTTTAAGTGTGTTTGGTGGCTCAGAACCATCAAAAAACGTTGAAATATAGTTCAAATTCAATAAAAATCGACAAAAATACAGTTTCTAGCTAAAATTTGATGGTTTCGTTGCACTTTCCGAGCCCGTAGGGTATCTGATTGGCTTAAAAGTACAAGAAAACACTTCAAAAGTGACGTTTCTGAAGAATTTTAACAGTTTTCTTGTATCTACGAACGCCAGAATGCATAAAATTGACCTAAACGTCTCCTTTTCCTATTCTGAGTCGATTCTGCATGCTTTAAGTGTGTTTGGTGGCTCAGAACCATCAAAAAACGTTGAAATATAGTTCAAATTCAATAAAAATCGACAAAAATACAGTTTCTAGCTAAAATTTGATGGTTTCGTTGCACTTTCCGTGCCCGTAGGGTATCTGATTGGCTTAAAAGTACAAGAAAACACTTCAAAAGTGACGTTTCTGAAGAATTTTAACAGTTTTCTTGTATCTACGAACGCCAGAATGCATAAAATTGACCTAAACGTCTCCTTTTCCTATTCTGAGTCGATTCTGCATGCTTTAAGTGTGTTTGGTGGCTCAGAACCATCAAAAAACGTTGAAATATAGTTCAAATTCAATAAAAATCGACAAAAATACAGTTTCTAGCTAAAATTTGATGGTTTCGTTGCACTTTCCGAGCCCGTTGGGTATCTGATTGGCTTAAAAGTACAAGAAAACACTTCAAAAGTGACGTTTCTGAAGAATTTTAACAGTTTTCTTGTATCTACGAACGCCAGAATGCATAAAATTGACCTAAACGTCTCCTTTTCCTATTCTGAGTCGATTCTGCATGCTTTAAGTGTGTTTGCTGGCTCAGAACCATCAAAAAACGTTGAAATATAGTTCAAATTCAATAAAAATCAACAAAAATACAGTTTCTAGCTAAAATTTGATGGTTTCGTTGCACTTTCCGAGCCCGTAGGGTATCTGATTGGCTTAAAAGTACAAGAAAACACTTCAAAAGTGACGTTTCTGAAGAATTTTAACAGTTTTCTTGTATCTACGAACGCCAGAATGCATAAAATTGACCTAAACGTCTCCTTTTCCTATTCTGAGTCGATTCTGCATGCTTTAAGTGTGTTTGGTGGCTCAGAACCATCAAAAAACGTTGAAATATAGTTCAAATTCAATAAAAATCGACAAAAATACAGTTTCTAGCTAAAATTTGATGGTTTCGTTGCACTTTCCGAGCCCGTAGGGTATCTGATTGGCTTAAAAGTACAAGAAAACACTTCAAAAGTGACGTTTCTGAAGAATTTTAACAGTTTTCTTGTATCTACGAACGCCAGAATGCATAAAATTGACCTAAACGTCTCCTTTTCCTATTCTGAGTCGATTCTGCATGCTTTAAGTGTGTTTGGTGGCTCAGAACCATCAAAAAACGTTGAAATATAGTTCAAATTCAATAAAAATCGACAAAAATACAGTTTCTAGCTAAAATTTGATGGTTTCGTTGCACTTTCCGAGCCCGTAGGGTATCTGATTGGCTTAAAAGTACAAGAAAACACTTCAAAAGTGACGTTTCTGAAGAATTTTAACAGTTTTCTTGTATCTACGAACGCCAGAATGCATAAAATTGACCTAAACGTCTCCTTTTCCTATTCTGAGTCGATTCTGCATGCTTTAAGTGTGTTTGGTGGCTCAGAACCATCAAAAAACATTGAAATATAGTTCAAATTCAATAAAAATCGACAAAAATACAGTTTCTAGCTAAAATTTGATGGTTTCGTTGCACTTTCCGAGCCCGTTGGGTATCTGATTGGCTTAAAAGTACAAGAAAATACTTCAAAAGTGACGTTTCTGAAGAATTTTAACAGTTTTCTTGTATCTACGAACGCCAGAATGCATAAAATTGACCTAAACGTCTCCTTTTCCTATTCTGAGTCGATTCTGCATGCTTTAAGAGTGTTTGGTGGCTCAGAACCATCAAAAAACGTTGAAATATAGTTCAAATTCAATAAAAATCGACAAAAATACAGTTTCTAGCTAAAATTTGATGGTTTCGTTGCACTTTCCGAGCCCGTAGGGTATCTGATTGGCTTAAAAGTACAAGAAAACACTTCAAAAGTGACGTTTCTGAAGAATTTTAACAGTTTTCTTGTATCTACGAACGCCAGAATGCATAAAATTGACCTAAACGTCTCCTTTTCCTATTCTGAGTCGATTCTGCATGCTTTAAGTGTGTTTGGTGGCTCAGAACCATCAAAAAACGTTGAAATATAGTTCAAATTCAATAAAAATCGACAAAAATACAGTTTCTAGCTAAAATTTGATGGTTTCGTTGCACTTTCCGAGCCCGTAGGGTATCTGATTGGCTTAAAAGTACAAGAAAACACTTCAAAAGTGACGTTTCTGAAGAATTTTAACAGTTTTCTTGTATCTACGAACGCCAGAATGCATAAAATTGACCTAAACGTCTCCTTTTCCTATTCTGAGTCGATTCTGCATGCTTTAAGTGTGTTTGGTGGCTCAGAACCATCAAAAAACGTTGAAATATAGTTCAAATTCAATAAAAATCGACAAAAATACAGTTTCTAGCTAAAATTTGATGGTTTCGTTGCACTTTCCGAGCCCGTAGGGTATCTGATTGGCTTAAAAGTACAAGAAAACACTTCAAAAGTGACGTTTCTGAAGAATTTTAACAGTTTTCTTGTATCTACGAACGCCAGAATGCATAAAATTGACCTAAACGTCTCCTTTTCCTATTCTGAGTCGATTCTGCATGCTTTAAGTGTGTTTGGTGGCTCAGAACCATCAAAAAACGTTGAAATATAGTTCAAATTCAATAAAAATCGACAAAAATACAGTTTCTAGCTAAAATTTGATGGTTTCGTTGCACTTTCCGAGCCCGTAGGGTATCTGATTGGCTTAAAAGTACAAGAAAACACTTCAAAAGTGACGTTTCTGAAGAATTTTAACAGTTTTCTTGTATCTACGAACGCCAGAATGCATAAAATTGACCTAAACGTCTCCTTTTCCTATTCTGAGTCGATTCTGCATGCTTTAAGTGTGTTTGGTGGCTCAGAACCATCAAAAAACGTTGAAATATAGTTCAAATTCAATAAAAATCGACAAAAATACAGTTTCTAGCTAAAATTTGATGGTTTCGTTGCACTTTCCGAGCCCGTAGGGTATCTGATTGGCTTAAAAGTACAAGAAAACACTTCAAAAGTGACGTTTCTGAAGAATTTTAACAGTTTTCTTGTATCTACGAACGCCAGAATGCATAAAATTGACCTAAACGTCTCCTTTTCCTATTCTGAGTCGATTCTGCATGCTTTAAGTGTGTTTGGTGGCTCAGAACCATCAAAAAACGTTGAAATATAGTTCAAATTCAATAAAAATCGACAAAAATACAGTTTCTAGCTAAAATTTGATGGTTTCGTTGCACTTTCCGAGCCCGTAGGGTATCTGATTGGCTTAAAAGTACAAGAAAACACTTCAAAAGTGACGTTTCTGAAGAATTTTAACAGTTTTCTTGTATCTACGAACGCCAGAATGCATAAAATTGACCTAAACGTCTCCTTTTCCTATTCTGAGTCGATTCTGCATGCTTTAAGTGTGTTTGGTGGCTCAGAACCATCAAAAAACGTTGAAATATAGTTCAAATTCAATAAAAATCGACAAAAATACAGTTTCTAGCTAAAATTTGATGGTTTCGTTGCACTTTCCGAGCCCGTAGGGTATCTGATTGGCTTAAAAGTACAAGAAAACACTTCAAAAGTGACGTTTCTGAAGAATTTTAACAGTTTTCTTGTATCTACGAACGCCAGAATGCATAAAATTGACCTAAACGTCTCCTTTTCCTATTCTGAGTCGATTCTGCATGCTTTAAGTGTGTTTGGTGGCTCAGAACCATCAAAAAACGTTGAAATATAGTTCAAATTCAATAAAAATCGACAAAAATACAGTTTCTAGCTAAAATTTTATGGTTTCGTTGCACTTTCCGAGCCCGTAGGGTATCTGATTGGCTTAAAAGTACAAGAAAACACTTCAAAAGTGACGTTTCTGAAGAATTTTAACAGTTTTCTTGTATCTACGAACGCCAGAATGCATAAAATTGACCTAAACGTCTCCTTTTCCTATTCTGAGTCGATTCTGCATGCTTTAAGTGTGTTTGGTGGCTCAGAACCATCAAAAAACGTTGAAATATAGTTCAAATTCAATAAAAATCGACAAAAATACAGTTTCTAGCTAAAATTTGATGGTTTCGTTGCACTTTCCGAGCCCGTAGGGTATCTGATTGGCTTAAAAGTACAAGAAAACACTTCAAAAGTGACGTTTCTGAAGAATTTTAACAGTTTTCTTGTATCTACGAACGCCAGAATGCATAAAATTGACCTAAACGTCTCCTTTTCCTATTCTGAGTCGATTCTGCATGCTTTAAGTGTGTTTGGTGGCTCAGAACCATCAAAAAACGTTGAAATATAGTTCAAATTCAATAAAAATCGACAAAAATACAGTTTCTAGCTAAAATTTGATGGTTTCGTTGCACTTTCCGAGCCCGTAGGGTATCTGATTGGCTTAAAAGTACAAGAAAACACTTCAAAAGTGACGTTTCTGAAGAATTTTAACAGTTTTCTTGTATCTACGAACGCCAGAATGCATAAAATTGACCTAAACGTCTCCTTTTCCTATTCTGAGTCGATTCTGCATGCTTTAAGTGTGTTTGGTGGCTCAGAACCATCAAAAAACGTTGAAATATAGTTCAAATTCAATAAAAATCGACAAAAATACAGTTTCTAGCTAAAATTTGATGGTTTCGTTGCACTTTCCGAGCCCGTAGGGTATCTGATTGGCTTAAAAGTACAAGAAAACACTTCAAAAGTGACGTTTCTGAAGAATTTTAACAGTTTTCTTGTATCTACGAACGCCAGAATGCATAAAATTGACCTAAACGTCTCCTTTTCCTATTCTGAGTCGATTCTGCATGCTTTAAGTGTGTTTGGTGGCTCAGAACCATCAAAAAACGTTGAAATATAGTTCAAATTCAATAAAAATCGACAAAAATACAGTTTCTAGCTAAAATTTGATGGTTTCGTTGCACTTTCCGAGCCCGTAGGGTATCTGATTGGCTTAAAAGTACAAGAAAACACTTCAAAAGTGACGTTTCTGAAGAATTTTAACAGTTTTCTTGTATCTACGAACGCCAGAATGCATAAAATTGACCTAAACGTCTCCTTCTCCTATTCTGAGTCGATTCTGCATGCTTTAAGTGTGTTTGGTGGCTCAGAACCATCAAAAAACGTTGAAATATAGTTCAAATTCAATAAAAATCGACAAAAATACAGTTTCTAGCTAAAATTTGATGGTTTCGTTGCACTTTCCGAGCCCGTAGGGTATCTGATTGGCTTAAAAGTACAAGAAAACACTTCAAAAGTGACGTTTCTGAAGAATTTTAACAGTTTTCTTGTATCTACGAACGCCAGAATGCATAAAATTGACCTAAACGTCTCCTTTTCCTATTCTGAGTCGATTCTGCATGCTTTAAGTGTGTTTGGTGGCTCAGAACCATCAAAAAACGTTGAAATATAGTTCAAATTCAATAAAAATCGACAAAAATACAGTTTCTAGCTAAAATTTGATGGTTTCGTTGCACTTTCCGAGCCCGTAGGGTATCTGATTGGCTTAAAAGTACAAGAAAACACTTCAAAAGTGACGTTTCTGAAGAATTTTAACAGTTTTCTTGTATCTACGAACGCCAGAATGCATAAAATTGACCTAAACGTCTCCTTTTCCTATTCTGAGTCGATTCTGCATGCTTTAAGTGTGTTTGGTGGCTCAGAACCATCAAAAAACGTTGAAATATAGTTCAAATTCAATAAAAATCGACAAAAATACAGTTTCTAGCTAAAATTTGATGGTTTCGTTGCACTTTCCGAGCCCGTAGGGTATCTGATTGGCTTAAAAGTACAAGAAAACACTTCAAAAGTGACGTTTCTGAAGAATTTTAACAGTTTTCTTGTATCTACGAA
Source organism: Zophobas morio (assembly GCF_036711695.1). NCBI lineage: Eukaryota > Metazoa > Arthropoda > Insecta > Coleoptera > Tenebrionidae > Zophobas > Zophobas morio. The sequence goes on along the minus strand of NW_026972700.1, from coordinate 77,086 downwards.
CGCCAGAATGCATAAAATTGACCTAAACGTCTCCTTTTCCTATTCTGAGTCGATTCTGCATGCTTTAAGTGTGTTTGGTGGCTCAGAACCATCAAAAAACGTTGAAATATAGTTCAAATTCAATAAAAATCGACAAAAATACAGTTTCTAGCTAAAATTTGATGGTTTCGTTGCACTTTCCGAGCGCGTAGGGTATCTGATTGGCTTAAAAGTACAAGAAAACACTTCAAAAGTGACGTTTCTGAAGAATTTTAACGGTTTTCTTGTATCTACGAACGCCAGAATGCATAAAATTGACCTAAACGTCTCCTTTTCCTATTCTGAGTCGATTCTGCATGCTTTAAGTGTGTTTGGTGGCTCAGAACCATCAAAAAACGTTGAAATATAGTTCAAATTCAATAAAAATCGACAAAAATACAGTTTCTAGCTAAAATTTGATGGTTTCGTTGCACTTTCCGAGCCCGTAGGGTATCTGATTGGCTTAAAAGTACAAGAAAACACTTCAAAAGTGACGTTTCTGAAGAATTTTAACAGTTTTCTTGTATCAACGAACGCCAGAATGCATAAAATTGACCTAAACGTCTCCTTTTCCTATTCTGAGTCGATTCTGCATGCTTTAAGTGTGTTTGGTGGCTCAGAACCATCAAAAAACGTTGAAATATAGTTCAAATTCAATAAAAATCGACAAAAATACAGTTTCTAGCTAAAATTTGATGGTTTCGTTGCACTTTCCGAGCCCGTAGGGTATCTGATTGGCTTAAAAGTACAAGAAAACACTTCAAAAGTGACGTTTCTGAAGAATTTTAACAGTTTTCTTGTATCTACGAACGCCAGAATGCATAAAATTGACCTAAACGTCTCCTTTTCCTATTCTGAGTCGATTCTGCATGCTTTAAGTGTGTTTGGTGGCTCAGAACCATCAAAAAACGTTGAAATATAGTTCAAATTCAATAAAAATCGACAAAAATACAGTTTCTAGCTAAAATTTGATGGTTTCGTTGCACTTTCCGAGCCCGTAGGGTATCTGATTGGCTTAAAAGTACAAGAAAACACTTCAAAAGTGACGTTTCTGAAGAATTTTAACAGTTTTCTTGTATCTACGAACGCCAGAATGCATAAAATTGACCTAAACGTCTCCTTTTCCTATTCTGAGTCGATTCTGCATGCTTTAAGTGTGTTTGGTGGCTCAGAACCATCAAAAAACGTTGAAATATAGTTCAAATTCAATAAAAATCGACAAAAATACAGTTTCTAGCTAAAATTTGATGGTTTCGTTGCCCTTTCCGAGCCCGTTGGGTATCTGATTGGCTTAAAAGTACAAGAAAACACTTCAAAAGTGACGTTTCTGAAGAATTTTAACAGTTTTCTTGTAACTACGAACGCCAGAATGCATAAAATTGACCTAAACGTCTCCTTTTCCTATTCTGAGTCGATTCTGCATGCTTTAAGTGTGTTTGGTGGCTCAGAACCATCAAAAAACTTTGAAATATAGTTCAAATTCAATAAAAATCGACAAAAATACAGTTTCTAGCTAAAATTTGATGGTTTCGTTGCACTTTCCGAGCCCGTAGGGTATCTGATTGGCTTAAAAGTACAAGAAAACACTTCAAAAGTGACGTTTCTGAAGAATTTTAACAGTTTTCTTGTATCTACGAACGCCAGAATGCATAAAATTGACCTAAACGTCTCCTTTTCCTATTCTGAGTCGATTCTGCATGCTTTAAGTGTGTTTGGTGGCTCAGAACCATCAAAAAACGTTGAAATATAGTTCAAATTCAATCAAAATCGACAAAAATACAGTTTCTAGCTAAAATTTGATGGTTTCGTTGCACTTTCCGAGCCCGTAGGGTATCTGATTGGCTTAAAAGTACAAGAAAACACTTCAAAAGTGACGTTTCTGAAGAATTTTAACAGTTTTCTTGTATCTACGAACGCCAGAATGCATAAAATTGACCTAAACGTCTCCTTTTCCTATTCTGAGTCGATTCTGCATGCTTTAAGTGTGTTTGGTGGCTCAGAACCATCAAAAAACGTTGAAATATAGTTCAAATTCAATAAAAATCGACAAAAATACAGTTTCTAGCTAAAATTTGATGGTTTCGTTGCACTTTCCGAGCCCGTAGGGTATCTGATTGGCTTAAAAGTACAAGAAAACACTTCAAAAGTGACGTTTCTGAAGAATTTTAACAGTTTTCTTGTATCTACGAACGCCAGAATGCATAAAATTGACCTAAACGTCTCCTTTTCCTATTCTGAGTCGATTCTGCATGCGTCAAGTGTGTTTGGTGGCTCAGAACCATCAAAAAACGTTGAAATATAGTTCAAATTCAATAAAAATCGACAAAAATACAGTTTCTAGCTAAAATTTGATGGTTTCGTTGCACTTTCCGAGCCCGTAGGGTATCTGATTGGCTTAAAAGTACAAGAAAACACTTCAAAAGTGACGTTTCTGAAGAATTTTAACAGTTTTCTTGTATCTACGAACGCCAGAATGCATAAAATTGACCTAAACGTCTCCTTTTCCTATTCTGAGTCGATTCTGCATGCTTTAAGTGTGTTTGGTGGCTCAGAACCATCAAAAAACGTTGAAATATAGTTCAAATTCAATAAAAATCGACAAAAATACAGTTTCTAGCTAAAATTTTATGGTTTCGTTGCACTTTCCGAGCCCGTAGGGTATCTGATTGGCTTAAAAGTACAAGAAAACACTTCAAAAGTGACGTTTCTGAAGAATTTTAACAGTTTTCTTGTATCTACGAACGCCAGAATGCATAAAATTGACCTAAACGTCTCCTTTTCCTATTCTGAGTCGATTCTGCATGCTTTAAGTGTGTTTGGTGGCTCAGAACCATCAAAAAACGTTGAAATATAGTTCAAATTCAATAAAAATCGACAAAAATACAGTTTCTAGCTAAAATTTGATGGTTTCGTTGCACTTTCCGAGCCCGTAGGGTATCTGATTGGCTTAAAAGTACAAGAAAACACTTCAAAAGTGACGTTTCTGAAGAATTTTAACAGTTTTCTTGTATCTACGAACGCCAGAATGCATAAAATTGACCTAAACGTCTCCTTTTCCTATTCTGAGTCGATTCTGCATGCTTTAAGTGTGTTTGGTGGCTCAGAACCATCAAAAAACGTTGAAATATAGTTCAAATTCAATAAAAATCGACAAAAATACAGTTTCTAGCTAAAATTTGATGGTTTCGTTGCACTTTCCGAGCCCGTAGGGTATCTGATTGGCTTAAAAGTACAAGAAAACACTTCAAAAGTGACGTTTCTGAAGAATTTTAACAGTTTTCTTGTATCTACGAACGCCAGAATGCATAAAATTGACCTAAACGTCTCCTTTTCCTATTCTGAGTCGATTCTGCATGCTTTAAGTGTGTTTGGTGGCTCAGAACCATCAAAAAACGTTGAAATATAGTTCAAATTCAATAAAAATCGACAAAAATACAGTTTCTAGCTAAAATTTGATGGTTTCGTTGCACTTTCCGAGCCCGTAGGGTATCTGATTGGCTTAAAAGTACAAGAAAACACTTCAAAAGTGACGTTTCTGAAGAATTTTAACAGTTTTCTTGTATCTACGAACGCCAGAATGCATAAAATTGACCTAAACGTCTCCTTTTCCTATTCTGAGTCGATTCTGCATGCTTTAAGTGTGTTTGGTGGCTCAGAACCATCAAAAAACGTTGAAATATAGTTCAAATTCAATAAAAATCGACAAAAATACAGTTTCTAGCTAAAATTTGATGGTTTCGTTGCACTTTCCGAGCCCGTAGGGTATCTGATTGGCTTAAAAGTACAAGAAAACACTTCAAAAGTGACGTTTCTGAAGAATTTTAACAGTTTTCTTGTATCTACGAACGCCAGAATGCATAAAATTGACCTAAACGTCTCCTTTTCCTATTCTGAGTCAATTCTGCATGCTTTAAGTGTGTTTGGTGGCTCAGAACCATCAAAAAACGTTGAAATATAGTTCAAATTCAATAAAAATCGACAAAAATACAGTTTCTAGCTAAAATTTGATGGTTTCGTTGCCCTTTCCGAGCCCGTTGGGTATCTGATTGGCTTAAAAGTACAAGAAAACACTTCAAAAGTGACGTTTCTGAAGAATTTTAACAGTTTTCTTGTAACTACGAACGCCAGAATGCATAAAATTGACCTAAACGTCTCCTTTTCCTATTCTGAGTCGATTCTGCATGCTTTAAGTGTGTTTGGTGGCTCAGAACCATCAAAAAACTTTGAAATATAGTTCAAATTCAATAAAAATCGACAAAAATACAGTTTCTAGCTAAAATTTGATGGTTTCGTTGCACTTTCCGAGCCCGTAGGGTATCTGATTGGCTTAAAAGTACAAGAAAACACTTCAAAAGTGACGTTTCTGAAGAATTTTAACAGTTTTCTTGTATCTACGAACGCCAGAATGCATAAAATTGACCTAAACGTCTCCTTTTCCTATTCTGAGTCGATTCTGCATGCTTTAAGTGTGTTTGGTGGCTCAGAACCATCAAAAAACGTTGAAATATAGTTCAAATTCAATCAAAATCGACAAAAATACAGTTTCTAGCTAAAATTTGATGGTTTCGTTGCACTTTCCGAGCCCGTAGGGTATCTGATTGGCTTAAAAGTACAAGAAAACACTTCAAAAGTGACGTTTCTGAAGAATTTTAACAGTTTTCTTGTATCTACGAACGCCAGAATGCATAAAATTGACCTAAACGTCTCCTTTTCCTATTCTGAGTCGATTCTGCATGCTTTAAGTGTGTTTGGTGGCTCAGAACCATCAAAAAACGTTGAAATATAGTTCAAATTCAATAAAAATCGACAAAAATACAGTTTCTAGCTAAAATTTGATGGTTTCGTTGCACTTTCCGAGCCCGTAGGGTATCTGATTGGCTTAAAAGTACAAGAAAACACTTCAAAAGTGACGTTTCTGAAGAATTTTAACAGTTTTCTTGTATCTACGAACGCCAGAATGCATAAAATTGACCTAAACGTCTCCTTTTCCTATTCTGAGTCGATTCTGCATGCGTCAAGTGTGTTTGGTGGCTCAGAACCATCAAAAAACGTTGAAATATAGTTCAAATTCAATAAAAATCGACAAAAATACAGTTTCTAGCTAAAATTTGATGGTTTCGTTGCACTTTCCGAGCCCGTAGGGTATCTGATTGGCTTAAAAGTACAAGAAAACACTTCAAAAGTGACGTTTCTGAAGAATTTTAACAGTTTTCTTGTATCTACGAACGCCAGAATGCATAAAATTGACCTAAACGTCTCCTTTTCCTATTCTGAGTCGATTCTGCATGCTTTAAGTGTGTTTGGTGGCTCAGAACCATCAAAAAACGTTGAAATATAGTTCAAATTCAATAAAAATCGACAAAAATACAGTTTCTAGCTAAAATTTTATGGTTTCGTTGCACTTTCCGAGCCCGTAGGGTATCTGATTGGCTTAAAAGTACAAGAAAACACTTCAAAAGTGACGTTTCTGAAGAATTTTAACAGTTTTCTTGTATCTACGAACGCCAGAATGCATAAAATTGACCTAAACGTCTCCTTTTCCTATTCTGAGTCGATTCTGCATGCTTTAAGTGTGTTTGGTGGCTCAGAACCATCAAAAAACGTTGAAATATAGTTCAAATTCAATAAAAATCGACAAAAATACAGTTTCTAGCTAAAATTTGATGGTTTCGTTGCACTTTCCGAGCCCGTAGGGTATCTGATTGGCTTAAAAGTACAAGAAAACACTTCAAAAGTGACGTTTCTGAAGAATTTTAACAGTTTCCTTGTATCTACGAACGCCAGAATGCATAAAATTGACCTAAACGTCTCCTTTTCCTATTCTGAGTCGATTCTGCATGCTTTAAGTGTGTTTGGTGGCTCAGAACCATCAAAAAACGTTGAAATATAGTTCAAATTCAATAAAAATCGACAAAAATACAGTTTCTAGCTAAAATTTGATGGTTTCGTTGCACTTTCCGAACCCGTAGGGTATCTGATTGGCTTAAAAGTACAAGAAAACACTTCAAAAGTGACGTTTCTGAAGAATTTTAACAGTTTTCTTGTATCTACGAACGCCAGAATGCATAAAATTGACCTAAACGTCTCCTTTTCCTATTCTGAGTCGATTCTGCATGCTTTAAGTGTGTTTGGTGGCTCAGAACCATCAAAAAACTTTGAAATATAGTTCAAATTCAATAAAAATCGACAAAAATACAGTTTCTAGCTAAAATTTGATGGTTTCGTTGCACTTTCCGAGCCCGTAGGGTATCTGATTGGCTTAAAAGTACAAGAAAACACTTCAAAAGTGACGTTTCTGAAGAATTTTAACAGTTTTCTTGTATCTACGAACGCCAGAATGCATAAAATTGACCTAAACGTCTCCTTTTCCTATTCTGAGTCGATTCTGCATGCTTTAAGTGTGTTTGGTGGCTCAGAACCATCAAAAAACGTTGAAATATAGTTCAAATTCAATAAAAATCGACAAAAATACAGTTTCTAGCTAAAATTTGATGGTTTCGTTGCACTTTCCGAGCCCGTAGGGTATCTGATTGGCTTAAGAGTACAAGAAAACACTTCAAAAGTGACGTTTCTGAAGAATTTTAACAGTTTTCTTGTATCTACGAACGCCAGAATGCATAAAATTGACCTAAACGTCTCCTTTTCCTATTCTGAGTCGATTCTGCATGCTTTAAGTGTGTTTGGTGGCTCAGAACCATCAAAAAACGTTGAAATATAGTTCAAATTCAATAAAAATCGACAAAAATACAGTTTCTAGCTAAAATTTGATGGTTTCGTTGCACTTTCCGAGCCCGTAGGGTATCTGATTGGCTTAAAAGTACAAGAAAACACTTCAAAAGTGACGTTTCTGAAGAATTTTAACAGTTTTCTTGATCTACGAACGCCAGAATGCATAAAATTGACCTAAACGTCTCCTTTTCCTATTCTGAGTCGATTCTGCATGCTTTAAGTGTGTTTGGTGGCTCAGAACCATCAAAAAACGTTGAAATATAGTTCAAATTCAATAAAAATCGACAAAAATACAGTTTCTAGCTAAAATTTGATGGTTTCGTTGCACTTTCCGAGCCCGTAGGGTATCTGATTGGCTTAAAAGTACAAGAAAACACTTCAAAAGTGACGTTTCTGAAGAATTTTAACAGTTTTCTTGTATCTACGAACGCCAGAATGCATAAAATTGACCTAAACGTCTCCTTTTCCTATTCTGAGTCGATTCTGCATGCTTTAAGTGTGTTTGGTGGCTCAGAACCATCAAAAAACGTTGAAATATAGTTCAAATTCAATAAAAATCGACAAAAATTTTTCTAAAATCTTCGAAAGAGTCATTTATAACCAAATTTATTTTGATATAAAGGAGCACATCTCAGTTTATCAACATGGTTTTACCCCTGGTAGATCTACTCTAACGAATCTAGTATGTATGTCTCAATAGTTGATGTGGATGACTGTGTTAAAATTCAGAGCGATATGAACAAGCTGCAATTCTGGTCTGAGCTTAATGGAATTCCGCTAAATAGAAATAAATGTGTAGCAATGACTTTTACGCTCTGTGCTAAAAAGTTTGTTTACGATTATAGTATTGATGGCACTGCTGTTCAGCGATCCACTACTGTGAAGGACCTCGGGGTGATATATGATTGTCAATTCAACTTTAAAGACCACGTAGATTGCATTGTTTCAAAAGCTAGGAAATTAATGGGCTTCATTATCAGGAACTGTAAAGAATTTAATATTACGTCTCTTACGGCACTTTTTAACGCCTTAGTAAGATCTAGGTTGGAATATTGCTCCTTGGCCTGGTTCCCTTATTACCAAAATCAGATCTTATCTCTAGAAAAAATTCAGCGGAAATTTTTGAAATATCTATATTTCAAAGAAGAGAAAAGGTGGCCAGATAGAAACCAAGCACAGACTGCACTTTTAGCCAAATTTAATTACAGTTCACTTGAGTGTAGGCGTATAAGTTTTGCCATTCAATTTGCATACAAGATTTTTAATAATTTAATAATTTGTCGTGAACTATTGCAAAGAATAAACATTTACGTGCCTAGATTTAATTGTAGATACTCGGTTACCATTTACAATAAAACGCCACGAAATAATATTGGACGTAAAGCCCCGCTATATGTTATAAGTTATTATTTGAATAAATTTGAAAAAATGAGTAAGTGTGACATTTTTCACTGTTCTTTAAGACAACTTAAACGTGAAACATTAGACACGTTTTCCTTAAGCGAATTACAACGTAATGTAAGTTAATTTCAGTAGTGTTAGATTCCGGTGTTTAGTATTTTAATTTTGTTTTATTAATAGTTCTTTATATTGTTTTAGAAATTGTTTTAGTTTTTTAGTAGTTTTTTTAGTTTTTTACATTTTTGTGCATTGTTGTTTATGAATATGCATAGTTTTAGTTTTAGTAGTACATATTATAATTTTGTTATAACATTTTGTCCTGTAATTGGAATATTTTGTTCTGTTGGGCAAATAAATATATATTATTATTATTATTATTATTAAAAATAAAGTTTCTAGCTAAAATTTGATGGTTTCGTTGCACTTTCCGAGCCCGTTGGGTATCTGATTGGCTTAAAAGTACAAGAAAACACTTCAAAAGCGACGTTTCAGAAGAATTTTAACAGTTTTCTTGTATCTACGAACGCCAGAATGCATAAAATTGACCTAAACGTCTCCTTTTCCTATTCTGAGTCGATTCTGCATGCTTTAAGTGTGTTTGGTGGCTCAGAACCATCAAAAAACGTTGAAATATAGTTCAAATTCAATAAAAATCGACAAAAATACAGTTTCTAGCTAAAATTTGATGGTTTCGTTGCACTTTCCGAGCCCGTAGGGTATCTGATTGGCTTAAAAGTACAAGAAAACACTTCAAAAGTGACGTTTCTGAAGAATTTTAACAGTTTTCTTGTATCTACGAACGCCAGAATGCATAAAATTGACCTAAACGTCTCCTTTTCCTATTCTGAGTCGATTCTGCATGCTTTAAGTGTGTTTGGTGGTTCAGAACCATCAAAAAACGTTGAAATATAGTTCAAATTCAATAAAAATCGACAAAAATACAGTTTCTAGCTAAAATTTGATGGTTTCGTTGCACTTTCCGAGCCCGTTGGGTATCTGATTGGCTTAAAAGTACAAGAAAACACTTCAAAAGTGACGTTTCTGAAGAATTTTAACAGTTTTCTTGTATCTACGAACGCCAGAATGCATAAAATTGACCTAAACGTCTCCTTTTCCTATTTTGAGTCGATTCTGCATGCTTTAAGTGTGTTTGGTGGCTCAGAACCATCAAAAAACGTTGAAATATAGTTCAAATTCAATAAAAATCGACAAAAATACAGTTTCTAGCTAAAATTTGATGGTTTCGTTGCACTTTCCGAGCCCGTAGGGTATCTGATTGGCTTAAAAGTACAAGAAAACACTTCAAAAGTGACGTTTCTTAAGAATTTTAACAGTTTTCTTGTATCTACGAACGCCAGAATGCATAAAATTGACCTAAACGTCTCCTTTTCCTATTCTGAGTCGATTCTGCATGCTTTAAGTGTGTTTGGTGGCTCAGAACCATCAAAAAACGTTGAAATATAGTTCAAATTCAATAAAAATCGACAAAAATACAGTTTCTAGCTAAAATTTGATGGTTTCGTTGCACTTTCCGAGCCCGTAGGGTATCTGATTGGCTTAAAAGTACAAGAAAACACTTCAAAAGTGACGTTTCTGAAGAATTTTAACAGTTTTCTTGTATCTACGAACGCCAGAATGCATAAAATTGACCTAAACGTCTCCTTTTCCTATTCTGAGTCGATTCTGCATGCTTTAAGTGTGTTTGGTGGCTCAGAACCATCAAAAAACGTTGAAATATAGTTCAAATTCAATAAAAATCGACAAAAATACAGTTTCTAGCTAAAATTTGATGGTTTCGTTGCACTTTCCGAGCCCGTAGGGTATCTGATTGGCTTAAAAGTACAAGAAAACACTTCAAAAGTGACGTTTCTGAAGAATTTTAACAGTTTTCTTGTATCTACGAACGCCAGAATGCATAAAATTGACCTAAACGTCTCCTTTTCCTATTCTGAGTCGATTCTGCATGCTTTAAGTGTGTTTGGTGGCTCAGAACCAACAAAAAACGTTGAAATATAGTTCAAATTCAATAAAAATCGACAAAAATACAGTTTCTAGCTAAAATTTGATGGTTTCGTTGCACTTTCCGAGCCCGTAGGGTATCTGATTGGCTTAAAAGTACAAGAAAACACTTCAAAAGTGACGTTTCTGAAGAATTTTAACAGTTTTCTTGTATCTACGAACGCCAGAATGCATAAAATTGACCTAAACGTCTCCTTTTCCTATTCTGAGTCGATTCTGCATGCTTTAAGTGTGTTTGGTGGCTCAGAACCATCAAAAAACGTTGAAATATAGTTCAAATTCAATAAAAATCGACAAAAATACAGTTTCTAGCTAAAATTTGATGGTTTCGTTGCACTTTCCGAGCCCGTAGGGTATCTGATTGGCTTAAAAGTACAAGAAAACACTTCAAAAGTGACGTTTCTGAAGAATTTTAACAGTTTTCTTGTATCTACGAACGCCAGAATGCATTAAATTGACCTAAACGTCTCCTTTTCCTATTCTGAGTCGATTCTGCATGCTTTAAGTGTGTTTGGTGGCTCACAACCATCAAAAAACGTTGAAATATAGTTCAAATTCAATAAAAATCGACAAAAATACAGTTTCTAGCTAAAATTTGATGGTTTCGTTGCACTTTCCGAGCCCGTAGGGTATCTGATTGGCTTAAAAGTACAAGAAAACACTTCAAAAGTGACGTTTCTGAAGAATTTTAACAGTTTTCTTGTATCTACGAACGCCAGAATGCATAAAATTGACCTAAACGTCTCCTTTTCCTATTCTGAGTCGATTCTGCATGCTTTAAGTGTGTTTGGTGGCTCAGAACCATCAAAAAACGTTGAAATATAGTTCAAATTCAATAAAAATCGACTAAAATACAGTTTCTAGCTAAAATTTGATGGTTTCGTTGCACTTTCCGAGCCCGTAGGGTATCTGATTGGCTTAAAAGTACAAGAAAACACTTCAAAAGTGACGTTTCTGAAGAATTTTAACAGTTTTCTTGTATCTACGAACGCCAGAATGCATAAAATTGACCTAAACGTCTCCTTTTCCTATTCTGAGTCGATTTTGCATGCTTTAAGTGTGTTTGGTGGCTCAGAACCATCAAAAAACGTTGAAATATAGTTCAAATTCAATAAAAATCGACAAAAATACAGTTTCTAGCTAAAATTTGATGGTTTCGTTGCACTTTCCGAGCCCGTAGGGTATCTGATTGGCTTAAAAGTACAAGAAAACACTTCAAAAGTGACGTTTCTGAAGAATTTTAACAGTTTTCTTGTATCTACGAACGCCAGAATGCATAAAATTGACCTAAACGTCTCCTTTTCCTATTCTGAGTCGATTCTGCATGCTTTAAGTGTGTTTGGTGGCTCAGAACCATCAAAAAACGTTGAAATATAGTTCAAATTCAATAAAAATCGACAAAAATACAGTTTCTAGCTAAAATTTGATGGTTTCGTTGCACTTTCCGAGCCCGTAGGGTATCTGATTGGCTTAAAAGTACAAGAAAACACTTCAAAAGTGAAGTTTCTGAAGAATTTTAACAGTTTTCTTGTATCTACGAACGCCAGAATGCATAAAATTGACCTAAACGTCTCCTTTTCCTATTCTGAGTCGATTCTGCATGCTTTAAGTGTGTTTGGTGGCTCAGAACCATCAAAAAACGTTGAAATATAGTTCAAATTCAATAAAAATCGACAAAAATACAGTTTCTAGCTAAAATTTGATGGTTTCGTTGCACTTTCCGAGCCCGTAGGGTATCTGATTGGGTTAAAAGTACAAGAAAACACTTCAAAAGTGACGTTTCTGAAGAATTTTAACAGTTTTCTTGTATCTACGAACGCCAGAATGCATAAAATTGACCTAAACGTCTCCTTTTCCTATTCTGAGTCGATTCTGCATGCTTTAAGTGTGTTTGGTGGCTCAGAACCATCAAAAAACGTTGAAATATAGTTCAAATTCAATAAAAATCGACAAAAATACAGTTTCTAGCTGAAATTTGATGGTTTCGTTGCACTTTCCGAGCCCGTAGGGTATCTGATTGGCTTAAAAGTACAAGAAAACACTTCAAAAGTGACGTTTCTGAAGAATTTTAACAGTTTTCTTGTATCTACGAACGCCAGAATGCATAAAATTGACCTAAACGTCTCCTTTTCCTATTCTGAGTCGATTCTGCATGCTTTAAGTGTGTTTGGTGGCTCAGAACCATCAAAAAACGTTGAAATATAGTTCAAATTCAATAAAAATCGACAAAAATACAGTTTCTAGCTAAAATTTGATGGTTTCGTTGCACTTTCCGAGCCCGTAGGGTATCTGATTGGCTTAAAAGTACAAGAAAACACTTCAAAAGTGACGTTTCTGAAGAATTTTAACAGTTTTCTTGTATCTACGAACGCCAGAATGCATTAAATTGACCTAAACGTCTCCTTTTCCTATTCTGAGTCGATTCTGCATGCTTTAAGTGTGTTTGGTGGCTCAGAACCATCAAAAAACGTTGAAATATAGTTCAAATTCAATAAAAATCGACAAAAATACAGTTTCTAGCTAAAATTTGATGGTTTCGTTGCACTTTCCGAGCCCGTAGGGTATCTGATTGGCTTAAAAGTACAAGAAAACACTTCAAAAGTGACGTTTCTGAAGAATTTTAACAGTTTTCTTGTATCTACGAACGCCAGAATGCATAAAATTGACCCAAACGTCTCCTTTTCCTATTCTGAGTCGATTCTGCATGCTTTAAGTGTGTTTGGTGGCTCAGAACCATCAAAAAACGTTGAAATATAGTTCAAATTCAATAAAAATCGACAAAAATACAGTTTCTAGCTAAAATTTGATGGTTTCGTTGCACTTTCCGAGCCCGTAGGGTATCTGATTGGCTTAAAAGTACAAGAAAACACTTCAAAAGTGACGTTTCTGAAGAATTTTAACAGTTTTCTTGTATCTACGAACGCCAGAATGCATAAAATTGACCTAAACGTCTCCTTTTCCTATTCTGAGTCGATTCTGCATGCTTTAAGTGTGTTTGGTGGCTCAGAACCATCAAAAAACGTTGAAATATAGTTCAAATTCAATAAAAATCGACAAAAATACAGTTTCTAGCTAAAATTTGATGGTTTCGTTGCACTTTCCGAGCCCGTAGGATATCTGATTGGCTTAAAAGTACAAGAAAACACTTCAAAAGTGACGTTTCTGAAGAATTTTAACAGTTTTCTTGTATCTACGAACGCCAGAATGCATAAAATTGACCTAAACGTCTCCTTTTCCTATTCTGAGTCGATTCTGCATGCTTTAAGTGTGTTTGGTGGCTCAGAACCATCAAAAAACGTTGAAATATAGTTCAAATTCAATAAAAATCGACAAAAATACAGTTTCTAGCTAAAATTTGATGGTTTCGTTGCACTTTCCGAGCCCGTAGGGTATCTGATTGGGTTAAAAGTACAAGAAAACACTTCAAAAGTGACGTTTCTGAAGAATTTTAACAGTTTTCTTGTATCTACGAACGCCAGAATGCATAAAATTGACCTAAACGTCTCCTTTTCCTATTCTGAGTCGATTCTGCATGCTTTAAGTGTGTTTGGTGGCTCAGAACCATCAAAAAACGTTGAAATATAGTTCAAATTCAATAAAAATCGACAAAAATACAGTTTCTAGCTGAAATTTGATGGTTTCGTTGCACTTTCCGAGCCCGTAGGGTATCTGATTGGCTTAAAAGTACAAGAAAACACTTCAAAAGTGACGTTTCTGAAGAATTTTAACAGTTTTCTTGTATCTACGAACGCCAGAATGCATAAAATTGACCTAAACGTCTCCTTTTCCTATTCTGAGTCGATTCTGCATGCTTTAAGTGTGTTTGGTGGCTCAGAACCATCAAAAAACGTTGAAATATAGTTCAAATTCAATAAAAATCGACAAAAATACAGTTTCTAGCTAAAATTTGATGGTTTCGTTGCACTTTCCGAGCCCGTAGGGTATCTGATTGGCTTAAAAGTACAAGAAAACACTTCAAAAGTGACGTTTCTGAAGAATTTTAACAGTTTTCTTGTATCTACGAACGCCAGAATGCATTAAATTGACCTAAACGTCTCCTTTTCCTATTCTGAGTCGATTCTGCATGCTTTAAGTGTGTTTGGTGGCTCAGAACCATCAAAAAAACGTTGAAATATAGTTCAAATTCAATAAAAATCGACAAAAATACAGTTTCTAGCTAAAATTTGATGGTTTCGTTGCACTTTCCGAGCCCGTAGGGTATCTGATTGGCTTAAAAGTACAAGAAAACACTTCAAAAGTGACGTTTCTGAAGAATTTTAACAGTTTTCTTGTATCTACGAACGCCAGAATGCATAAAATTGACCTAAACGTCTCCTTTTCCTATTCTGAGTCGATTCTGCATGCTTTAAGTGTGTTTGGTGGCTCAGAACCATCAAAAAACGTTGAAATATAGTTCAAATTCAATAAAAATCGACAAAAATACAGTTTCTAGCTAAAATTTGATGGTTTCGTTGCACTTTCCGAGCCCGTAGGGTATCTGATTGGCTTAAAAGTACAAGAAAACACTTCAAAAGTGACGTTTCTGAAGAATTTTAACAGTTTTCTTGTATCTACGAACGCCAGAATGCATAAAATTGAACTAAACGTCTCCTTTTCCTATTCTGAGTCGATTCTGCATGCTTTAAGTGTGTTTGGTGGCTCAGAACCATCAAAAAACGTTGAAATATAGTTCAAATTCAATAAAAATCGACAAAAATACAGTTTCTAGCTAAAATTTGATGGTTTCGTTGCACTTTCCGAGCCCGTAGGGTATCTGATTGGCTTAAAAGTACAAGAAAACACTTCAAAAGTGACGTTTCTGAAGAATTTTAACAGTTTTCTTGTATCTACGAACGCCAGAATGCATAAAATTGACCTAAACGTCTCCTTTTCCTATTCTGAGTCGATTCTGCATGCTTTAAGTGTGTTTGGTGGCTCAGAACCATCAAAAAACGTTGAAATATAGTTCAAATTCAATAAAAATCGACAAAAATACAGTTTCTAGCTAAAATTTGATGGTTTCGTTGCACTTTCCGAGCCCGTAGGGTATCTGATTGGCTTAAAAGTACAAGAAAACACTTCAAAAGTGACGTTTCTGAAGAACTTTAACAGTTTTCTTGTATCTACGAACGCCAGAAGGCATAAAATTGACCTAAACGTTTCCTTTTCCTATTCTGAGTCGATTCTGCATGCTTTAAGTGTGTTTGGTGGCTCAGAACCATCAAAAAACGTTGAAATATAGTTCAAATTCAATAAAAATCGACAAAAATACAGTTTCTAGCTAAAATTTGATGGTTTCGTTGCACTTTCCGAGCCCGTAGGGTATCTGATTGGCTTAAAAGTACAAGAAAACACTTCAAAAGTGACGTTTCTGAAGAATTTTAACAGTTTTCTTGTATCTACGAACGCCAGAATGCATAAAATTGACCTAAACGTCTCCTTTTCCTATTCTGAGTCGATTCTGCATGCTTTAAGTGTGTTTGGTGGCTCAGAACCATCAAAAAACGTTGAAATATAGTTCAAATTCAATAAAAATCGACAAAAATACAGTTTCTAGCTAAAATTTGATGGTTTCGTTGCACTTTCCGAGCCCGTAGGGTATCTGATTGGGTTAAAAGTACAAGAAAACACTTCAAAAGTGACGTTTCTGAAGAATTTTAACAGTTTTCTTGTATCTACGAACGCCAGAATGCATAAAATTGACCTAAACGTCTCCTTTTCCTATTCTGAGTCGATTCTGCATGCTTTAAGTGTGTTTGGTGGCTCAGAACCATCAAAAAACGTTGAAATATAGTTCAAATTCAATAAAAATCGACAAAAATACAGTTTCTAGCTAAAATTTGATGGTTTCGTTGCACTTTCCGAGCCCGTAGGGTATCTGATTGGCTTAAAAGTACAAGAAAACACTTCAAAAGTGACGTTTCTGAAGAATTTTAACAGTTTTCTTGTATCTACGAACGCCAGAATGCATAAAATTGACCTAAACGTCGCCTTTTCCTATTCTGAGTCGATTCTGCATGCTTTAAGTGTGTTTGGTGGCTCAGAACCATCAAAAAACGTTGAAATATAGTTCAAATTCAATAAAAATCGACAAAAATACAGTTTCTAGCTAAAATTTGATGGTTTCGTTGCACTTTCCGAGCCCGTAGGGTATCTGATTGGCTTAAAAGTACAAGAAAACACTTCAAAAGTGACGTTTCTGAAGAATTTTAACAGTTTTCTTGTATCTACGAACGCCAGAATGCATAAAATTGACCTAAACGTCTCCTTTTCCTATTCTGAGTCGATTCTGCATGCTTTAAGTGTGTTTGGTGGCTCAGAACCATCAAAAAACGTTGAAATATAGTTCAAATTCAATAAAAATCTACAAAAATACAGTTTCTAGCTAAAATTTGATGGTTTCGTTGCACTTTCCGAGCCCGTAGGGTATCTGATTGGCTTAAAAGTACAAGAAAACACTTCAAAAGTGACGTTTCTGAAGAATTTTAACAGTTTTCTTGTATCTACGAACGCCAGAATGCATAAAATTTACCTAAACGTCTCCTTTTCCTATTCTGAGTCGATTCTGCATGCTTTAAGTGTGTTTGGTGGCTCAGAACCATCAAAAAACGTTGAAATATAGTTCAAATTCAATAAAAATCGACAAAAATACAGTTTCTAGCTAAAATTTGATGGTTTCGTTGCACTTTCCGAGCCCGTAGGGTATCTGATTGGCTTAAAAGTACAAGAAAACACTTCAAAAGTGACGTTTCTGAAGAATTTTAACAGTTTTCTTGTATCTACGAACGCCAGAATGCATAAAATTGACCTAAACGTCTCCTTTTCCTATTCTGAGTCGATTCTGCATGCTTTAAGTGTGTTTGGTGGCTCAGAACCATCAAAAAACGTTGAAATATAGTTCAAATTCAATAAAAATCGACAAAAATACAGTTTCTAGCTAAAATTTGATGGTTTCGTTGCACTTTCCGAGCCCGTAGGGTATCTGATTGGCTTAAAAGTACAAGAAAACACTTCAAAAGTGACGTTTCTGAAGAATTTTAACAGTTTTCTTGTATCTACGAACGCCAGAGTGCATAAAATTGACCTAAACGTCTCCTTTTCCTATTCTGAGTCGATTCTGCATGCTTTAAGTGTGTTTGGTGGCTCAGAACCATCAAGAAACGTTGAAATATAGTTCAAATTCAATAAAAATCGACAAAAATACAGTTTCTAGCTAAAATTTGATGGTTTCGTTGCACTTTCCGAGCCCGTTGGGTATCTGATTGGCTTAAAAGTACAAGAAAACACTTCAAAAGTGACGTTTCTGAAGAATTTTAACAGTTTTCTTGTATCTACGAACGCCAGAATGCATAAAATTGACCTAAACGTCTCCTTTTCCTATTCTGAGTCGATTCTGCATGCTTTAAGTGTGTTTGGTGGCTCAGAACCATCAAAAAACGTTGAAATATAGTTCAAATTCAATAAAAATCGACAAAAATACAGTTTCTAGCTAAAATTTGATGGTTTCGTTGCACTTTCCGAGCCCGTAGGGTATCTGATTGGCTTAAAAGTAAAAGAAAACACTTCAAAAGTGACGTTTCTGAAGAATTTTAACAGTTTTCTTGTATCTACGAACGCCAGAATGCATAAAATTGACCTAAACGTCTCCTTTTCCTATTCTGAGTCGATTCTGCATGCTTTAAGTGTGTTTGGTGGCTCAGAACCATCAAAAAACTTTGAAATATAGTTCAAATTCAATAAAAATCGACAAAAATACAGTTTCTAGCTAAAATTTGATGGTTTCGTTGCACTTTCCGAGCCCGTAGGGTATCTGATTGGCTTAAAAGTACAAGAAAACACTTCAAAAGTGACGTTTCTGAAGAATTTTAACAGTTTTCTTGTATCTACGAACGCCAGAATGCACAAAATTGACCTAAACGTCTCCTTTTCCTATTCTGAGTCGATTCTGCATGCTTTAAGTGTGTTTGGTGGCTCAGAACCATCAAAAAACGTTGAAATATAGTTCAAATTCAATAAAAATCGACAAAAATACTGTTTCTAGCTAAAATTTGATGGTTTCGTTGCACTTTCCGAGCCCGTAGGGTATCTGATTGGCTTAAAAGTACAAGAAAACACTTCAAAAGTGACGTTTCTGAAGAATTTTAACAGTTTTCTTGTATCTACGAACGCCAGAATGCATAAAATTGACCTAAACGTCTCCTTTTCCTATTCTGAGTCGATTCTGCATGCTTTAAGTGTGTTTGGTGGCTCAGAACCATACCCTACAGGGCTCGGAAAGTGCAACGAAACCATCAAATTGTAGCTAGAAACTGTATTTTTGTCGATTTTTATTGAATTTGAACTATTTTTCAACGTTTTTTGATGGTTCTGAGCCACCAAACACACTTAAAGCATGCAGAATCGACTCAGAATAGGAAAAGGAGACGTTTAGGTCAATTTTATGCATTCTGGCGTTCGTAGATACAAGAAAACTGTTAAAATTCTTCAGAAACGTCACTTTTGAAGTGTTTTCTTGTACTTTTAAGCCAATCAGATACCCTACGGGCTCGGAAAGTGCAACGAAACCATCAAATTTTAGCTAGAAACTGTATTTTTGTCGATTTTTATTGAATTTGAACTATATTTCAACGTTTTTTGATGGTTCTGAGCCACCAAACACACTTAAAGCATGCAGAATCGACTCAGAATAGGAAACCGGTATCCTTAATTAACAATTTTTCCAAAATTTTTGAATACCTTCTATCTGAATACATTTCATATTATCTGAAGCACAGCATTTCTGATTATCAACATGGATTTATTGCAGGTAGGTCCACGGTTACTAATTTGTGTTCTTTTACGCAATTCGTTGCTACTCACCTAGACTTAGGCTTACAGATTGATACTATATTCACTGATTTTTCAAAGGCCTTTGACAAGATGAGACACGAGGTTCTTATTGAGAAACTTGGTCGTCTAGGATGCTCTAGTGATTTTTTAAAATTCCTCTTGTCGTACTTAAGGGGTCGTAAACTTTGTGTTTGTGTTCATGGACATTACTCGGATGAGTTTATCGCTTTCTCAGGTGTGCCGCAAGGGTCTGTATTGGGACCGATACTTTTCAATATATTTATAAATGACATTGCTTCTAATTTATCAGTCCCGTGTTTGCTGTATGCTGACGATATGAAATTGTTTTCTGTCATTAGATCGGTTGAAGACTGCAGAAGTTTGCAGCTGAATATCAATAAGATAGTTGCTTGGGGAGATGTTAATGGTCTACCACTTAATGTTAATAAATGTGTTGCATTCACCTTCAGCAATAAAAAGAGGGATATTTCATACGATTACGTAATTGACACATGTATTTTACATAGACCTGAAACTGTCGATGATCTTGGAGTAACTTTTGATTGTAAATTAAGTTTTTCGAAGCATATACTTAAGGTCTGTAAAAAGGCATACGCGGTATATGGTTGTATCATGAGGAATACGAAGGATTTTAATAATGTAAGTACGTTTTTACATTTGTTTAGGACATGTATTAGAAGCATTATAGAATATGCAAATATAGTTTGGTTTCCGCACCACGCTAAATATATTGGGACTTTGGAACGCATACAGAGAAGGTTTCTGAAGTATATTTGTTTTAGACAAGATGGTTTCTACCCTCCAGTTGGTTACGAAATGTCTTTATTACTTGAGAGGTTTTCAATTATCAGTATTTCCGATAGACATAAAATTTCTGGTATAGTATTCCTTTATAAAATTTTAAATTCTAAAATTTACTGTCCTGAATTATTAGGTCAAATTAATTTCAATATTAGCAAGCGTCTTATTCTGTCCAGAAATCAACAACTGTTTTATGTGCGCACACCGAAGACTGATTTTCTAGCCTTTTCACCATTGTATAAGATCCTAAAATTAGGTAACACAGCACAAAAAATGGTTGATTTATTTAGTTCTAATTCCAGAGTAATAAGATTAATTGATGTACGTGATTTATAAAATTAGTTTCTGAAGAATTACTAGTTTGTACGCATGTTCCGTAATTGGGTTCTTACCTGTGGAACATCGCAATTTATAATAATAATAATAATAATAATAATAATAAAAGGAGACGTTTAGGTCAATTTTATGCATTCTGGCGTTCGTAGATACAAGAAAACTGTTAAAATTCTTCAGAAACGTCACTTTTGAAGTGTTTTCTTGTACTTTTAAGCCAATCAGATACCCTACGGGCTCGGAAAGTGCAACGAAACCATCAAATTTTAGCTAGAAACTGTATTTTTGTCGATTTTTATTGAATTTGAACTATATTTCAACGTTTTTTGATGGTTCTGAGCCACCAAACACACTTAAAGCATGCAGAATCGATTCAGAATAGGAAAAGGAGACGTTTAGGTCAATTTTATGCATTCTGGCGTTCGTAGATACAAGAAAACTGTTAAATTTCTTCAGAAACGTCACTTTTGAAGTGTTTTCTTGTACTTTTAAGCCAATCAGATACACTACGGGCTCGGAAAGTGCAACGAAACAATGAAATTTTAGCTAGAAACTGTATTTTTGTCGATTTTTATTGAATTTGAACTATATTTCAACGTTTTTTGATGGTTCTGAGCCACCAAACACACTTAAAGCATGCAGAATCGACTCAGAATAGGAAAAGGAGACGTTTAGGTCAATTTTATGCATTCTGGCGTTCGTAGATACAAGAAAACTGTTAAAATTCTTCAGAAACGTCACTTTTGAAGTGTTTTCTCCTACTTTTAAGCCAATCAGATACCCTACGGGCTCGGAAAGTGCAACGAAACCATCAAATTTTAGCTAGAAACTGTATTTTTGTCGATTTTTATTGAATTTGAACAATATTTCAACGTTTTTTGATGGTTCTGAGCCACCAAACACACTTAAAGCATGCAGAATCGACTCAGAATAGGAAAAGGAGACGTTTAGGTCAATTTTATGCATTCTGGCGTTCGTAGATACAAGAAAACTGTTAAAATTCTTCAGAAACGTCACTTTTGAAGTGTTTTCTTGTACTTTTAAGCCAATCAGATACCCTACGGGCTCGGAAAGTGCAACGAAACCATCAAATTTTAGCTAGAAACTGTATTTTTGTCGATTTTTATTGAATTTGAACTATATTTCAACGTTTTTTGATGGTTCTGAGCCACCAAACACACTTAAAGCATGCAGAATCGACTCAGAATAGGAAAAGGAGACGTTTAGGTCAATTTTATGCATTCTGGCGTTCGTAGATACAAGAAAACTGTTAAAATTCTTCAGAAACGTCACTTTTGAAGTGTTTTCTTGTACTTTTAAGCCAATCAGATACCCTACGGGCTCGGAAAGTGCAACGAAACCATCAAATTTTAGCTAGAAACTGTATTTTTGTCGATTTTTATTGAATTTGAACTATATTTCAACGTTTTTTGATGGTTCTGAGCCACCAAACACACTTAAAGCATGCCGAATCGACTCAGAATAGGAAAAGGAGACGTTTAGGTCAATTTTATGCATTCTGGCTTTCGTAGATACAAGAAAACTGTTAAAATTCTTCAGAAACGTCACTTTTGAAGTGTTTTCTTGTACTTTTAAGCCAATCAGATACCCTACGGGCTCGGAAAGTGCAACGAAACCATCAAATTTTAGCTAGAAACTGTATTTTTGTCGATTTTTATTGAATTTGAACTATATTTCAACGTTTTTTGATGGTTCTGAGCCACCAAACACACTTAAAGCATGCAGAATCGACTCAGAATAGGAAAAGGAGACGTTTAGGTCAATTTTATGCATTCTGGCGTTCGTAGATACAAGAAAACTGTTAAAATTCTTCAGAAACGTCACTTTTGAAGTGTTTTCTTGTACTTTTAAGCCAATCAGATACCCTACGGGCTCGGAAAGTGCAACGAAACCATCAAATTTTAGCTAGAAACTGTATTTTTGTCGATTTTTATTGAATTTGAACTATATTTCAACGTTTTTTGATGGTTCTGAGCCACCAAACACACTTAAAGCATGCAGAATCGACTCAGAATAGGAAAAGGAGACGTTTAGGTCAATTTTATGCATTCTGGCGTTCGTAGATACAAGAAAACTGTTAAAATTCTTCAGAAACGTCACTTTTGAAGTGTTTTCTTGTACTTTTAAGCCAATCAGATACCCTACGGGCTCGGAAAGTGCAACGAAACCATCAAATTTTAGCTAGAAACTGTATTTTTGTCGATTTTTATTGAATTTGAACTATATTTCAACGTTTTTTGATGGTTCTGAGCCACCAAACACACTTAAAGCATGCAGAATCGACTCAGAATAGGAAAAGGAGACGTTTAGGTCAATTTAATGCATTCTGGCGTTCGTAGATACAAGAAAACTGTTAAAATTCTTCAGAAACGTCACTTTTGAAGTGTTTTCTTGTACTTTTAAGCCAATCAGATACCCTACGGGCTCGGAAAGTGCAACGAAACCATCAAATTTTAGCTAGAAACTGTATTTTTGTCGATTTTTATTGAATTTGAACTATATTTCAACGTTTTTTGATGGTTCTGAGCCACCAAACACACTTAAAGCATGCAGAATCGACTCAGAATAGGAAAAGGAGGCGTTTAGGTCAATTTTATGCATTCTGGCGTTCGTAGATACAAGAAAACTGTTAAAATTCTTCAGAAACGTCACTTTTGAAGTGTTTTCTTGTACTTTTAAGCCAATCAGATACCCTACGGGCTCGGAAAGTGCAACGAAACCATCAAATTTTAGCTAGAAACTGTATTTTTGTCGATTTTTATTGAATTTGAACTATATTTCAACGTTTTTTGATGGTTCTGAGCCACCAAACACACTTAAAGCATGCAGAATCGACTCAGAATAGGAAAAGGAGACGTTTAGGTCAATTTTATGCACTCTGGCGTTCGTAGATACAAGAAAACTGTTAAAATTCTTCAGAAACGTCACTTTTGAAGTGTTTTCTTGTACTTTTAAGCCAATCAGATACCCTACGGGCTCGGAAAGTGCAACGAAACCATCAAATTTTAGCTAGAAACTGTATTTTTGTCGATTTTTATTGAATTTGAACTATATTTCAACGTTTTTTGATGGTTCTGAGCCACCAAACACACTTAAAGCATGCAGAATCGACTCAGAATAGGAAAAGGAGACGTTTAGGTCAATTTTATGCATTCTGGCGTTCGTAGATACAAGAAAACTGTTAAAATTCTTCAGAAACGTCACTTTTGAAGTGTTTTCTTGTACTTTTAAGCCAATCAGATACCCTACGGGCTCGGAAAGTGCAACGAAACCATCAAATTTTAGCTAGAAACTGTATTTTTGTCGATTTTTATTGAATTTGAACTATATTTCAACGTTTTTTGATGGTTCTGAGCCACCAAACACACTTAAAGCATGCAGAATCGACTCAGAATAGGAAAAGGAGACGTTTAGGTCAATTTTATGCATTCTGGCGTTCGTAGATACAAGAAAACTGTTAAAATTCTTCAGAAACGTCAATTTTGAAGTGTTTTCTTGTACTTTTAAGCCAATCAGATACCCTACGGGCTCGGAAAGTGCAACGAAACCATCAAATTTTAGCTAGAAACTGTATTTTTGTCGATTTTTATTGAATTTGAACTATATTTCAACGTTTTTTGATGGTTCTGAGCCACCAAACACACTTAAAGCATGCAGAATCGACTCAGAATAGGAAAAGGAGACGTTTAGGTCAATTTTATGCATTCTGGCGTACGTAGATACAAGAAAACTGTTAAAATTCTTCAGAAACGTCACTTTTGAAGTGTTTTCTTGTACTTTTAAGCCAATCAGATACCCTACGGGCTCGGAAAGTGCAACGAAACCATCAAATTTTAGCTAGAAACTGTATTTTTGTCGATTTTTATTGAATTTGAACTATATTTCAAAGTTTTTTGATGGTTCTGAGCCACCAAACACACTTAAAGCATGCAGAATCGACTCAGAATAGGAAAAGGAGACGTTTAGGTAAATTTTATGCATTCTGGCGTTCGTAGATACAAGAAAACTGTTAAATTCTTCAGAAACGTCACTTTTGAAGTGTTTTCTTGTACTTTTAAGCCAATCAGATACCCTACGGGCTCGGAAAGTGCAACGAAACCATCAAATTTTAGCTAGAAACTGTATTTTTGTCGATTTTTATTGAATTTGAACTATATTTCAACGTTTTTTGATGGTTCTGAGCCACCAAACACACTTAAAGCATGCAGAATCGACTCAGAATAGGAAAAGGAGACGTTTAGGTCAATTTTATGCATTCTGGCGTTCGTAGATACAAGAAAACTGTTAAAATTCTTCAGAAACGTCACTTTTGAAGTGTTTTCTTGTACTTTTAAGCCAATCAGATACCCTACGGGCTCGGAAAGTGCAACGAAACCATCAAATTTTAGCTAGAAACTGTATTTTTGTCGATTTTTATTGAATTTGAACTATATTTCAACGTTTTTTGATGGTTCTGAGCCACCAAACACACTTAAAGCATGCAGAATCGACTCAGAATAGGAAAAGGAGACGTTTAGGTCAATTTTATGCATTCTGGCGTTCGTAGATACAAGAAAACTGTTAAAATTCTTCAGAAACGTCACTTTCGAAGTGTTTTCTTGTACTTTTAAGCCAATCAGATACCCTACGGGCTCGGAAAGTGCAACGAAACCATCAAATTTTAGCTAGAAACTGTATTTTTGTCGATTTTTATTGAATTTGAACTATATTTCAACGTTTTTTGATGGTTCTGAGCCACCAAACACACTTAAAGCATGCAGAATCGACTCAGAATAGGAAAAGGAGACGTTTAGGTCAATTTTATGCATTCTGGCGTTCGTAGATACAAGAAAACTGTTAAAATTCTTCAGAAACGTCACTTTTGAAGTGTTTTCTTGTACTTTTAACCCAATCAGATACCCTACGGGCTCGGAAAGTGCAACGAAACCATCAAATTTTAGCTAGAAACTGTATTTTTGTCGATTTTTATTGAATTTGAACTATATTTCAACGTTTTTTGATGGTTCTGAGCCACCAAACACACTTAAAGCATGCAGAATCGACTCAGAATAGGAAAAGGAGACGTTTAGGTCAATTTTATCCATTCTGGCGTTCGTAGATACAAGAAAACTGTTAAAATTCTTCAGAAACGTCACTTTTGAAGTGTTTTCTTGTACTTTTAAGCCAATCAGATACCCTACGGGCTCGGAAAGTGCAACGAAACCATCAAATTTTAGCTAGAAACTGTATTTTTGTCGATTTTTATTGAATTTGAACTATATTTCAACGTTTTTTGATGGTTCTGAGCCACCAAACACACTTAAAGCATGCAGAATCGACTCAGAATAGGAAAAGGAGACGTTTAGGTCAATTTTATGCATTCTGGCGTTCGTAGATACAAGAAAACTGTTAAAATTCTTCAGAAACGTCACTTTTGAAGTGTTTTCTTCTACTTTTAAGCCAATCAGATACCCTACGGGCTCGTAAAGTGCAACGAAACCATCAAATTTTAGCTAGAAACTGTATTTTTGTCGATTTTTATTGAATTTGAACTATATTTCAACGTTTTTTGATGGTTCTGAGCCACCAAACACACTTAAAGCATGCAGAATCGACTCAGAATAGGAAAAGGAGACGTTTAGGTCAATTTTATGCATTCTGGCGTTCGTAGATACAAGAAAACTGTTAAAATTCTTCAGAAACGTCACTTTTGAAGTGTTTTCTTGTACTTTTAAGCCAATCAGATACCCTACGGGCTCGGAAAGTGCAACGAAACCATCAAATTTTAGCTAGAAACTGTATTTTTGTCGATTTTTATTGAATTTGAACTATATTTCAACGTTTTTTGATGGTTCTGAGCCACCAAACACACTTAAAGCATGCAGAATCGACTCAGAATAGGAAAAGGAGACGTTTAGGTCAATTTTATGCATTCTGGCGTTCGTAGATACAAGAAAACTGTTAAAATTCTTCAGAAACGTCACTTTTGAAGTGTTTTCTTGTACTTTTAAGCCAATCAGATACCCTACGGGCTCGGAAAGTGCAACGAAACCATCAAATTTTAGCTAGAAACTGTATTTTTGTCGATTTTTATTGAATTTGAACTATATTTCAACGTTTTTTGATGGTTCTGAGCCACCAAACACACTTAAAGCATGCCGAATCGACTCAGAATAGGAAAAGGAGACGTTTAGGTCAATTTTATGCATTCTGGCTTTCGTAGATACAAGAAAACTGTTAAAATTCTTCAGAAACGTCACTTTTGAAGTGTTTTCTTGTACTTTTAAGCCAATCAGATACCCTACGGGCTCGGAAAGTGCAACGAAACCATCAAATTTTAGCTAGAAACTGTATTTTTGTCGATTTTTATTGAATTTGAACTATATTTCAACGTTTTTTGATGGTTCTGAGCCACCAAACACACTTAAAGCATGCAGAATCGACTCAGAATAGGAAAAGGAGACGTTTAGGTCAATTTTATGCATTCTGGCGTTCGTAGATACAAGAAAACTGTTAAAATTCTTCAGATAAGTCACTTTTGAAGTGTTTTCTTGTACTTTTAAGCCAATCAGATACCCTACGGGCTCGGAAAGTGCAACGAAACCATCAAATTTTAGCTAGAAACTGTATTTTTGTCGATTTTTATTGAATTTGAACTATATTTCAACGTTTTTTGATGGTTCTGACCCACCAAACACACTTAAAGCATGCAGAATCGACTCAGAATAGGAAAAGGAGACGTTTAGGTCAATTTTATGCATTCTGGCGTTCGTAGATACAAGAAAACTGTTAAAATTCTTCAGAAACGTCACTTTTGAAGTGTTTTCTTGTACTTTTAAGCCAATCAGATACCCTACGGGCTCGGAAAGTGCAACGAAACCATCAAATTTTAGCTAGAAACTGTATTTTTGTCGATTTTTATTGAATTTGAACTATATTTCAACGTTTTTTGATGGTTCTGAGCCACCAAACACACTTAAAGCATGCAGAATCGACTCAGAATAGGAAAAGGAGACGTTTAGGTCAATTTAATGCATTCTGGCGTTCGTAGATACAAGAAAACTGTTAAAATTCTTCAGAAACGTCACTTTTGAAGTGTTTTCTTGTACTTTTAAGCCAATCAGATACCCTACGGGCTCGGAAAGTGCAACGAAACCATCAAATTTTAGCTAGAAACTGTATTTTTGTCGATTTTTATTGAATTTGAACTATATTTCAACGTTTTTTGATGGTTCTGAGCCACCAAACACACTTAAAGCATGCAGAATCGACTCAGAATAGGAAAAGGAGACGTTTAGGTCAATTTTATGCATTCTGGCGTTCGTAGATACAAGAAAACTGTTAAAATTCTTCAGAAACGTCACTTTTGAAGTGTTTTCTTGTACTTTTAAGCCAATCAGATACCCTACGGGCTCGGAAAGTGCAACGAAACCATCAAATTTTAGCTAGAAACTGTATTTTTGTCGATTTTTATTGAATTTGAACTATATTTCAACGTTTTTTGATGGTTCTGAGCCACCAAACACACTTAAAGCATGCAGAATCGACTCAGAATAGGAAAAGGAGACGTTTAGGTCAATTTTATGCACTCTGGCGTTCGTAGATACAAGAAAACTGTTAAAATTCTTCAGAAACGTCACTTTTGAAGTGTTTTCTTGTACTTTTAAGCCAATCAGATACCCTACGGGCTCGGAAAGTGCAACGAAACCATCAAATTTTAGCTAGAAACTGTATTTTTGTCGATTTTTATTGAATAAGAACTATATTTCAACGTTTTTTGATGGTTCTGAGCCACCAAACACACTTAAAGCATGCAGAATCGACTCAGAATAGGAAAAGGAGACGTTTAGGTCAATTTTATGCATTCTGGCGTTCGTAGATACAAGAAAACTGTTAAAATTCTTCAGAAACGTCACTTTTGAAGTGTTTTCTTGTACTTTTAAGCCAATCAGATACCCTACGGGCTCGGAAAGTGCAACGAAACCATCAAATTTTAGCTAGAAACTGTATTTTTGTCGATTTTTATTGAATTTGAACTATATTTCAACGTTTTTTGATGGTTCTGAGCCACCAAACACACTTAAAGCATGCAGAATCGACTCAGAATAGGAAAAGGAGACGTTTAGGTCAATTTTATGCATTCTGGCGTTCGTAGATACAAGAAAACTGTTAAAATTCTTCAGAAACGTCAATTTTGAAGAGTTTTCTTGTACTTTTAAGCCAATCAGATACCCTACGGGCTCGGAAAGTGCAACGAAACCATCAAATTTTAGCTAGAAACTGTATTTTTGTCGATTTTTATTGAATTTGAACTATATTTCAACGTTTTTTGATGGTTCTGAGCCACCAAACACACTTAAAGCATGCAGAATCGACTCAGAATAGGAAAAGGAGACGTTTAGGTCAATTTTATGCATTCTGGCGTACGTAGATACAAGAAAACAGTTAAAATTCTTCAGAAACGTCACTTTTGAAGTGTTTTCTTGTACTTTTAAGCCAATCAGATACCCTACGGGCTCGGAAAGTGCAACGAAACCATCAAATTTTAGCTAGAAACTGTATTTTTGTCGATTTTTATTGAATTTGAACTATATTTCAAAGTTTTTTGATGGTTCTGAGCCACCAAACACACTTAAAGCATGCAGAATCGACTCAGAATAGGAAAAGGAGACGTTTAGGTAAATTTTATGCATTCTGGCGTTCGTAGATACAAGAAAACTGTTAAAATTCTTCAGAAACGTCACTTTTGAAGTGTTTTCTTGTACTTTTAAGCCAATCAGATAACCTACGGGCTCGGAAAGTGCAACGAAACCATCAAATTTTAGCTAGAAACTGTATTTTTGTCGATTTTTATTGAATTTGAACTATATTTCAACGTTTTTTGATGGTTCTGAGCCACCAAACACACTTAAAGCATGCAGAATCGACTCAGAATAGGAAAAGGAGACGTTTAGGTCAATTTTATGCATTCTGGCGTTCGTAGATACAAGAAAACTGTTAAAATTCTTCAGAAACGTCACTTTTGAAGTGTTTTCTTGTACTTTTAAGCCAATCAGATACCCTACGGGCTCGGAAAGTGCAACGAAACCATCAAATTTTAGCTAGAAACTGTATTTTTGTCGATTTTTATTGAATTTGAACTATATTTCAACGTTTTTTGATGGTTCTGAGCCACCAAACACACTTAAAGCATGCAGAATCGACTCAGAATAGGAAAAGGAGACGTTTAGGTCAATTTTATGCATTCTGGCGTTCGTAGATACAAGAAAACTGTTAAAATTCTTCAGAAACGTCACTTTTGAAGTGTTTTCTTGTACTTTTAAGCCAATCAGATACCCTACGGGCTCGGAAAGTGCAACGAAACCATCAAATTTTAGCTAGAAACTGTATTTTTGTCGATTTTTATTGAATTTGAACTATATTTCAACGTTTTTTGATGGTTCTGAGCCACCAAACATACTTAAAGCATGCAGAATCGACTCAGAATAGGAAAAGGAGACGTTTAGGTCAATTTTATGCATTCTGGCGTTCGTAGATACAAGAAAACTGTTAAAATTCTTCAGAAACGTCACTTTTGAAGTGTTTTCTTGTACTTTTAACCCAATCAGATACCCTACGGGCTCGGAAAGTGCAACGAAACCATCAAATTTTAGCTAGAAACTGTATTTTTGTCGATTTTTATTGAATTTGAACTATATTTCAACGTTTTTTGATGGTTCTGAGCCACCAAACACACTTAAAGCATGCAGAATCGACTCAGAATAGGAAAAGGAGACGTTTAGGTCAATTTTATGCATTCTGGCGTTCGTAGATACAAGAAAACTGTTAAAATTCTTCAGAAACGTCACTTTTGAAGTGTTTTCTTGTACTTTTAAGCCAATCAGATACCCTACGGGCTCGGAAAGTGCAACGAAACCATCAAATTTTAGCTAGAAACTGTATTTTTGTCGATTTTTATTGAATTTGAACTATATTTCAACGTTTTTTGATGGTTCTGAGCCACCAAACACACTTAAAGCATGCAGAATCGACTCAGAATAAGGAAAAGGAGACGTTTAGGTCAATTTTATGCATTCTGGCGTTCGTAGATACAAGAAAACTGTTAAAATTCTTCAGAAACGTCACTTTTGAAGTGTTTTCTTGTACTTTTAACCCAATCAGATACCCTACGGGCTCGGAAAGTGCAACGAAACCATCAAATTTTAGCTAGAAACTGTATTTTTGTCGATTTTTATTGAATTTGAACTATATTTCAACGTTTTTTGATGGTTCTGAGCCACCAAACACACTTAAAGCATGCAGAATCGACTCAGAATAGGAAAAGGAGACGTTTAGGTCAATTTTATGCATTCTGGCGTTCGTAGATACAAGAAAACTGTTAAAATTCTTCAGAAACTTCACTTTTGAAGTGTTTTCTTGTACTTTTAAGCCAATCAGATACCCTACGGGCTCGGAAAGTGCAACGAAACCATCAAATTTTAGCTAGAAACTGTATTTTTGTCGATTTTTATTGAATTTGAACTATATTTCAACGTTTTTTGATGGTTCTGAGCCACCAAACACACTTAAAGCATGCAGAATCGACTCAGAATAGGAAAAGGAGACGTTTAGGTCAATTTTATGCATTCTGGCGTTCGTAGATACAAGAAAACTGTTAAAATTCTTCAGAAACGTCACTTTTGAAGTGTTTTCTTGTACTTTTAAGCCAATCAGATACCCTACGGGCTCGGAAAGTGCAACGAAACCATCAAATTTTAGCTAGAAACTGTATTTTTGTCGATTTTTATTGAATTTGAACTATATTTCAACGTTTTTTGATGGTTCTGAGCCACCAAACACACTTAAAGCATGCAGAATCGACTCAGAATAGGAAAAGGAGACGTTTAGGTTAATTTTATGCATTCTGGCGTTCGTAGATACAAGAAAACTGTTAAAATTCTTCAGAAACGTCACTTTTGAAGTGTTTTCTTGTACTTTTAAGCCAATCAGATACCCTACGGGCTCGGAAAGTGCAACGAAACCATCAAATTTTAGCTAGAAACTGTATTTTTGTCGATTTTTATTGAATTTGAACTATATTTCAACGTTTTTTGATGGTTCTGAGCCACCAAACACACTTAAAGCATGCAGAATCGACTCAGAATAGGAAAAGGAGACGTTTAGGTCAATTTAATGCATTCTGGCGTTCGTAGATACAAGAAAACTGTTAAAATTCTTCAGAAACGTCACTTTTGAAGTGTTTTCTTGTACTTTTAAGCCAATCAGATACTCTACGGGCTCGGAAAGTGCAACGAAACCATCAAATTTTAGCTAGAAACTGTATTTTTGTCGATTTTTATTGAATTTGAACTATATTTCAACGTTTTTTGATGGTTCTGAGCCACCAAACACACTTAAAGCATGCAGAATCGACTCAGAATAGGAAAAGGAGACGTTTAGGTCAATTTTATGCATTCTGGCGTTCGTAGATACAAGAAAACTGTTAAAATTCTTCAGAAACGTCACTTTTGAAGTGTTTTCTTGTACTTTTAAGCCAATCAGATACCCTACGGGCTCGGAAAGTGCAACGAAACCATCAAATTTCAGCTAGAAACTGTATTTTTGTCGATTTTTATTGAATTTGAACTATATTTCAACGTTTTTTGATGGTTCTGAGCCACCAAACACACTTAAAGCATGCAGAATCGACTCAGAATAGGAAAAGGAGACGTTTAGGTCAATTTTATGCATTCTGGCGTTCGTAGATACAAGAAAACTGTTAAAATTCTTCAGAAACGTCACTTTTGAAGTGTTTTCTTGTACTTTTAACCCAATCAGATACCCTACGGGCTCGGAAAGTGCAACGAAACCATCAAATTTTAGCTAGAAACTGTATTTTTGTCGATTTTTATTGAATTTGAACTATATTTCAACGTTTTTTGATGGTTCTGAGCCACCAAACACACTTAAAGCATGCAGAATCGACTCAGAATAGGAAAAGGAGACGTTTAGGTCAATTTTATGCATTCTGGCGTTCGTAGATACAAGAAAACTGTTAAAATTCTTCAGAAACTTCACTTTTGAAGTGTTTTCTTGTACTTTTAAGCCAATCAGATACCCTACGGGCTCGGAAAGTGCAACGAAACCATCAAATTTTAGCTAGAAACTGTATTTTTGTCGATTTTTATTGAATTTGAACTATATTTCAACGTTTTTTGATGGTTCTGAGCCACCAAACACACTTAAAGCATGCAGAATCGACTCAGAATAGGAAAAGGAGACGTTTAGGTCAATTTTATGCATTCTGGCGTTCGTAGATACAAGAAAACTGTTAAAATTCTTCAGAAACGTCACTTTTGAAGTGTTTTCTTGTACTTTTAAGCCAATCAGATACCCAACGGGCTCGGAAAGTGCAACGAAACCATCAAATTTTAGCTAGAAACTGTATTTTTGTCGATTTTTATTGAATTTGAACTATATTTCAACGTTTTTTGATGATTCTGAGCCACCAAACACACTTAAAGCATGCAGAATCGACTCAGAATAGGAAAAGGAGACGTTTAGGTCAATTTTATGCATTCTGGCGTTCGTGGATACAAGAAAACTGTTAAAATTCTTCAGAAACGTCACTTTTGAAGTGTTTTCTTGTACTTTTAAGCCAATCAGATACCCTACGGGCTCGGAAAGTGCAACGAAACCATCAAATTTTAGCTAGAAACTGTATTTTTGTCGATTTTTATTGAATTTGAACTATATTTCAACGTTTTTTGATGGTTCTGAGCCACCAAACACACTTAAAGCATGCAGAATCGACTCAGAATAGGAAAAGGAGACGTTTAGGTCAATTTTATGCATTCTGGCGTTCGTAGATACAAGAAAACTGTTAAAATTCTTCAGAAACGTCACTTTTGAAGTGTTTTCTTGTACTTTTAAGCCAATCAGATACCCTACGGGCTCGAAAAGTGCAACGAAACCATCAAATTTTAGCTTGAAACTGTATTTTTGTCGATTTTTATTGAATTTGAACTATATTTCAACGTTTTTTGATGGTTCTGAGCCACCAAACACACTTAAAGCATGCAGAATCGACTCAGAATAGGAAAAGGAGACGTTTAGGTCAATTTTATGCATTCTGGCGTTCGTAGATACAAGAAAACTGTTAAAATTCTTCAGAAACGTCACTTTTGAAGTGTTTTCTTGTACTTTTAAGCCAATCAGATATCCTACGGGCTCGGAAAGTGCAACGAAACCATCAAATTATAGCTAGAAACTGTATTTTTGTCGATTTTTATTGAATTTGAACTATATTTCAAGGTTTTTTGATGGTTCTGAGCCACCAAACACACTTAAAGCATGCAGAATCGACTCAGAATAGGAAAAGGAGACGTTTAGGTCAATTTTATGCATTCTGGCGTTCGTAGATACAAGAAAACTGTTAAAATTCTTCAGAAACGTCACTTTTGAAGTGTTTTCTTGTACTTTTAAGCCAATCAGATACCCAACGGGCTCGGAAAGTGCAACGAAACCATCAAATTTTAGCTAGAAACTGTATTTTTGTCGATTTTTATTGAATTTGAACTATATTTCAACGTTTTTTGATGATTCTGAGCCACCAAACACACTTAAAGCATGCAGAATCGACTCAGAATAGGAAAAGGAGACGTTTAGGTCAATTTTATGCATTCTGGCGTTCGTGGATACAAGAAAACTGTTAAAATTCTTCAGAAACGTCACTTTTGAAGTGTTTTCTTGTACTTTTAAGCCAATCAGATACCCTACGGGCTCGGAAAGTGCAACGAAACCATCAAATTTTAGCTAGAAACTGTATTTTTGTCGATTTTTATTGAATTTGAACTATATTTCAACGTTTTTTGATGGTTCTGAGCCACCAAACACACTTAAAGCATGCAGAATCGACTCAGAATAGGAAAAGGAGACGTTTAGGTCAATTTTATGCATTCTGGCGTTCGTAGATACAAGAAAACTGTTAAAATTCTTCAGAAACGTCACTTTTGAAGTGTTTTCTTGTACTTTTAAGCCAATCAGATACCCTACGGGCTCGAAAAGTGCAACGAAACCATCAAATTTTAGCTAGAAACTGTATTTTTGTCGATTTTTATTGAATTTGAACTATATTTCAACGTTTTTTGATGGTTCTGAGCCACCAAACACACTTAAAGCATGCAGAATCGACTCAGAATAGGAAAAGGAGACGTTTAGGTCAATTTTATGCATTCTGGCGTTCGTAGATACAAGAAAACTGTTAAAATTCTTCAGAAACGTCACTTTTGAAGTGTTTTCTTGTACTTTTAAGCCAATCAGATATCCTACGGGCTCGGAAAGTGCAACGAAACCATCAAATTATAGCTAGAAACTGTATTTTTGTCGATTTTTATTGAATTTGAACTATATTTCAAGGTTTTTTGATGGTTCTGAGCCACCAAACACACTTAAAGCATGCAGAATCGACTCAGAATAGGAAAAGGAGACGTTTAGGTCAATTTTATGCATTCTGGCGTTCGTAGATACAAGAAAACTGTTAAAATTCTTCAGAAACGTCACTTTTGAAGTGTTTTCTTGTACTTTTAAGCCAATCAGATACCCTACGGGCTCGGAAAGTGCAACGAAACCATCAAATTTTAGCTAGAAACTGTATTTTTGTCGATTTTTATTGAATTTGAACTATATTTCAACGTTTTTTGATGGTTCTGAGCCACCAAACACACTTAAAGCATGCAGAATCGACTCAGAATAGGAAAAGGAGACGTTTAGGTCAATTTTATGCATTCTGGCGTTCGTAGATACAAGAAAACTGTTAAAATTCTTCAGAAACGTCACTTTTGAAGTGTTTTCTTATACTTTTAAGCCAATCAGATACCATACGGGCTCGGAAAGTGCAACGAAACCATCAAATTTTAGCTAGAAACTGTATTTTTGTCGATTTTTATTGAATTTGAACTATATTTCAACGTTTTTTGATGGTTCTGAGCCACCAAACACACTTAAAGCATGCAGAATCGACTCAGAATAGGAAAAGGAGACGTTTAGGTCAATTTTATGCATTCTGGCGTTCGTAGATACAAGAAAACTGTTAAAATTCTTCAGAAACGTCACTTTTGAATTGTTTTCTTGTACTTTTAAGCCAATCAGATACCCTACGGGCTCGGAAAGTGCAACGAAACCATCAAATTATAGCTAGAAACTGTATTTTTGTCGATTTTTATTGAATTTGAACTATATTTCAACGTTTTTTGATGGTTCTGAGCCACCAAACACACTTAAAGCATGCAGAATCGACTCAGAATAGGAAAAGGAGACGTTTAGGTCAATTTTATGCATTCTGGCGTTCGTAGATACAAGAAAACTGTTAAAATTCTTCAGAAACGTCACTTTTGAAGTGTTTTCTTGTACTTTTAAGCCAATCAGATACCCTACGGGCTCGGAAAGTGCAACGAAACCATCAAATTTTAGCTAGAAACTGTATTTTTGTCGATTTTTATTGAATTTGAACTATATTTCAACGTTTTTTGATGGTTCTGAGCCACCAAACACACTTAAAGCATGCAGAATCGACTCAGAATAGGAAAAGGAGACGTTTAGGTCAATTTTATGCATTCTGGCGTTCGTAGATACAAGAAAACTGTTAAAATTCTTCAGAAACGTCACTTTTGAAGTGTTTTCTTGTACTTTTAAGCCAATCAGATACCCTACTGGCTCGGAAAGTGCAACGAAACCATCAAATTTTAGCTAGAAACTGTATTTTTGTCGATTTTTATTGAATTTGAACTATATTTCAACGTTTTTTGATGGTTCTGAGCCACCAAACACACTTAAAGCATGCAGAATCGACTCAGAATAGGAAAAGGAGACGTTTAGGTCAATTTTATGCATTCTGGCGTTCGTAGATACAAGAAAACTGTTAAAATTCTTCAGAAACGTCACTTTTGAAGTGTTTTCTTGTACTTTTAAGCCAATCAGATACCCTATGGGCTCGGAAAGTGCAACGAAACCATCAAATTTTAGCTAGAAACTGTATTTTTGTCGATTTTTATTGAATTTGAACTATATTTCAACGTTTTTTGATGGTTCTGAGCCACCAAACACACTTAAAGCATGCAGAATCGACTCAGAATAGGAAAAGGAGACGTTTAGGTCAATTTTATGCATTCTGGCGTTCGTAGATACAAGAAAACTGTTAAAATTCTTCAGAAACGTCACTTTTGAAGTGTTTTCTTGTACTTTTAAGCCAATCAGATACCCTACGGGCTCGGAAAGTGCAACGAAACCATCAAATTTTAGCTAGAAACTGTATTTTTGTCGATTTTTATTGAATTTGAACTATATTTCAACGTTTTTTGATGGTTCTGAGCCACCAAACACACTTAAAGCATGCAGAATCGACTCAGAATAGGAAAAGGAGACGTTTAGGTCAATCTTATGCATTCTGGCGTTCGTAGACACAAGAAAACTGTTAAAATTCTTCAGAAACGTCACTTTTGAAGTGTTTTCTTGTACTTTTAAGCCAATCAGATACCCTACGGGCTCGGAAAGTGCAACGAAACCATCAAATTTTAGCTAGAAACTGTATTTTTGTCGATTTTTATTGAATTTGAACTATATTTCAACGTTTTTTGATGGTTCTGAGCCACCAAACACACTTAAAGCATGCAGAATCGACTCAAAATAGGAAAAGGAGACGTTTAGGTCAATTTTATGCATTCTGGCGTTCGTAGATACAAGAAAACTGTTAAAATTCTTCAGAAACGTCACTTTTGAAGTGTTTTCTTGTAATTTTAAGCCAATCAGATACCCTACGGGCTCGGAAAGTGCAACGAAACCATCAAATTTTAGCTAGAAACTGTATTTTTGTCGATTTTTATTGAATTTGAACTATATTTCAACGTTTTTTGATGGTTCTGAACCACCAAACACACTTAAAGCATGCAGAATCGACTCAGAATAGGAAAAGGAGACGTTTAGGTCAATTTTATGCATTCTGGCGTTCGTAGATACAAGAAAACTGTTAAAATTCTTCAGAAACGTCACTTTTGAAGTGTTTTCTTGTACTTTTAAGCCAATCAGATACCCTACGGGCTCGGAAAGTGCAACGAAACCATCAAATTTTAGCTAGAAACTGTATTTTTGTCGATTTTTATTGAATTTGAACTATATTTCAACGTTTTTTGATGGTTCTGAGCCACCAAACACACTTAAAGCATGCAGAATCGACTCAGAATAGGAAAAGGAGACGTTTAGGTCAATTTTATGCATTCTGGCGTTCGTAGATACAAGAAAACTGTTAAAATTCTTCAGAAACGTCACTTTTGAAGTGTTTTCTTGTACTTTTAATCCAATCAGATACCCTACGGGCTCGGAAAGTGCAACGAAACCATCAAATTTTAGCTAGAAACTGTATTTTTGTCGATTTTTATTGAATTTGAACTATATTTCAACGTTTTTTGATGGTTCTGAGCCACCAAACACACTTAAAGCATGCAGAATCGACTCAGAATAGGAAAAGGAGACGTTTAGGTCAATTTTATGCATTCTGGCGTTCGTAGATACAAGAAAACTGTTAAAATTCTTCAGAAACGTCACTTTTGAAGTGTTTTCTTGTACTTTTAAGCCAATCAGATACCCTACGGGCTCGGAAAGTGCAACGAAACCATAAAATTTTAGCTAGAAACTGTATTTTTGTCGATTTTTATTGAATTTGAACTATATTTCAACGTTTTTTGATGGTTCTGAGCCACCAAACACACTTAAAGCATGCAGAATCGACTCAGAATAGGAAAAGGAGACGTTTAGGTCAATTTTATGCATTCTGGCGTTCGTAGATACAAGAAAACTGTTAAAATTCTTCAGAAACGTCACTTTTGAAGTGTTTTCTTGTACTTTTAAGCCAATCAGATACCCTACGGGCTCGGAAAGTGCAACGAAACCATCAAATTTTAGCTAGAAACTGTATTTTTGTCGATTTTTATTGAATTTGAACTATATTTCAACGTTTTTTGATGGTTCTGAGCCACCAAACACACTTGAAGCATGCAGAATCGACTCAGAATAGGAAAAGGAGACGTTTAGGTCAATTTTATGCATTCTGGCGTTCGTAGATACAAGAAAACTGTTAAAATTCTTCAGAAACGTCACTTTTGAAGTGTTTTCTTGTACTTTTAAGCCAATCAGATACCCTACGGGCTCGGAAAGTGCAACGAAACCATCAAATTTTAGCTAGAAACTGTATTTTTGTCGATTTTTATTGAATTTGAACTATATTTCAACGTTTTTTGATGGTTCTGAGCCACCAAACACACTTAAAGCATGCCGAATCGACTCAGAATAGGAAAAGGAGACGTTTAGGTCAATTTTATGCATTCTGGCTTTCGTAGATACAAGAAAACTGTTAAAATTCTTCAGAAACGTCACTTTTGAAGTGTTTTCTTGTACTTTTAAGCCAATCAGATACCCTACGGGCTCGGAAAGTGCAACGAAACCATCAAATTTTAGCTAGAAACTGTATTTTTGTCGATTTTTATTGAATTTGAACTATATTTCAACGTTTTTTGATGGTTCTGAGCCACCAAACACACTTAAAGCATGCAGAATCGACTCAGAATAGGAAAAGGAGACGTTTAGGTCAATTTAATGCATTCTGGCGTTCGTAGATACAAGAAAACTGTTAAAATTCTTCAGAAACGTCACTTTTGAAGTGTTTTCTTGTACTTTTAAGCCAATCAGATACCCTACGGGCTCGGAAAGTGCAACGAAACCATCAAATTTTAGCTAGAAACTGTATTTTTGTCGATTTTTATTGAATTTGAACTATATTTCAACGTTTTTTGATGGTTCTGAGCCACCAAACACACTTAAAGCATGCAGAATCGACTCAGAATAGGAAAAGGAGACGTTTAGGTCAATTTTATGCATTCTGGCGTTCGTAGATACAAGAAAACTGTTAAAATTCTTCAGAAACGTCACTTTTGAAGTGTTTTCTTGTACTTTTAAGCCAATCAGATACCCTACGGGCTCGGAAAGTGCAACGAAACCATCAAATTTTAGCTAGAAACTGTATTTTTGTCGATTTTTATTGAATTTGAACTATATTTCAACGTTTTTTGATGGTTCTGAGCCACCAAACACACTTAAAGCATGCAGAATCGACTCAGAATAGGAAAAGGAGACGTTTAGGTCAATTTTATGCACTCTGGCGTTCGTAGATACAAGAAAACTGTTAAAATTCTTCAGAAACGTCACTTTTGAAGTGTTTTCTTGTACTTTTAAGCCAATCAGATACCCTACGGGCTCGGAAAGTGCAACGAAACCATCAAATTTTAGCTAGAAACTGTATTTTTGTCGATTTTTATTGAATTTGAACTATATTTCAACGTTTTTTGATGGTTCTGAGCCACCAAACACACTTAAAGCATGCAGAATCGACTCAGAATAGGAAAAGGAGACGTTTAGGTCAATTTTATGCATTCTGGCGTTCGTAGATACAAGAAAACTGTTAAAATTCTTCAGAAACGTCACTTTTGAAGTGTTTTCTTGTACTTTTAAGCCAATCAGATACCCTACGGGCTCGGAAAGTGCAACGAAACCATCAAATTTTAGCTAGAAACTGTATTTTTGTCGATTTTTATTGAATTTGAACTATATTTCAACGTTTTTTGATGGTTCTGAGCCACCAAACACACTTAAAGCATGCAGAATCGACTCAGAATAGGAAAAGGAGACGTTTAGGTCAATTTTATGCATTCTGGCGTTCGTAGATACAAGAAAACTGTTAAAATTCTTCAGAAACGTCAATTTTGAAGTGTTTTCTTGTACTTTTAAGCCAATCAGATACCCTACGGGCTCGGAAAGTGCAACGAAACCATCAAATTTTAGCTAGAAACTGTATTTTTGTCGATTTTTATTGAATTTGAACTATATTTCAACGTTTTTTGATGGTTCTGAGCCACCAAACACACTTAAAGCATGCAGAATCGACTCAGAATAGGAAAAGGAGACGTTTAGGTCAATTTTATGCATTCTGGCGTTCGTAGATACAAGAAAACTGTTAAAATTCTTCAGAAACGTCACTTTTGAAGTGTTTTCTTGTACTTTTAAGCCAATCAGATACCCTACGGGCTCGGAAAGTGCAACGAAACCATCAAATTTTAGCTAGAAACTGTATTTTTGTCGATTTTTATTGAATTTGAACTATATTTCAACGTTTTTTGATGGTTCTGAGCCACCAAACACACTTAAAGCATGCAGAATCGACTCAGAATAAGAAAAGGAGACGTTTAGGTCAATTTTATGCATTCTGGCGTTCGTAGATACAAGAAAACTGTTAAAATTCTTCAGAAACGTCACTTTTGAAGTGTTTTCTTGTACTTTTAACCCAATCAGATACCCTACGGGCTCGGAAAGTGCAACGAAACCATCAAATTTTAGCTAGAAACTGTATTTTTGTCGATTTTTATTGAATTTGAACTATATTTCAACGTTTTTTGATGGTTCTGAGCCACCAAACACACTTAAAGCATGCAGAATCGACTCAGAATAGGAAAAGGAGACGTTTAGGTCAATTTTATGCATTCTGGCGTTCGTAGATACAAGAAAACTGTTAAAATTCTTCAGAAACTTCACTTTTGAAGTGTTTTCTTGTACTTTTAAGCCAATCAGATACCCTACGGGCTCGGAAAGTGCAACGAAACCATCAAATTTTAGCTAGAAACTGTATTTTTGTCGATTTTTATTGAATTTGAACTATATTTCAACGTTTTTTGATGGTTCTGAGCCACCAAACACACATAAAGCATGCAGAATCGACTCAGAATAGGAAAAGGAGACGTTTAGGTCAATTTTATGCATTCTGGCGTTCGTAGATACAAGAAAACTGTTAAAATTCTTCAGAAACGTCACTTTTGAAGTGTTTTCTTGTACTTTTAAGCCAATCAGATACCCTACGGGCTCGGAAAGTGCAACGAAACCATCAAATTTTAGCTAGAAACTGTATTTTTGTCGATTTTTATTGAATTTGAACTATATTTCAACGTTTTTTGATGGTTCTGAGCCACCAAACACACTTAAAGCATGCAGAATCGACTCAGAATAGGAAAAGGAGACGTTTAGGTCAATTTTATGCATTCTGGCGTTCGTAGATACAAGAAAACTGTTAAAATTCTTCAGAAACGTCACTTTTGAAGTGTTTTCTTGTACTTTTAAGCCAATCAGATAACCTACGGGCTCGGAAAGTGCAACGAAACCATCAAATTTTAGCTAGAAACTGTATTTTTGTCGATTTTTATTGAATTTGAACTATATTTCAACGTTTTTTGATGGTTCTGAGCCACCAAACACACTTAAAGCATGCAGAATCGACTCAGAATAGGAAAAGGAGACGTTTAGGTCAATTTTATGCATTCTGGCGTTCGTAGATACAAGAAAACTGTTAAAATTCTTCAGAAACGTCACTTTTGAAGTGTTTTCTTGTACTTTTAAGCCAATCAGATACCCCACGGGCTCGGAAAGTGCAACGAAACCATCAAATTTTAGCTAGAAACTGTATTTTTGTCGATTTTTATTGAATTTGAACTATATTTCAACGTTTTTTGATGGTTCTGAGCCACCAAACACACTTAAAGCATGCAGAATCGACTCAGAATAGGAAAAGGAGACGTTTAGGTCAATTTTATGCATTCTGGCGTTCGTAGATACAAGAAAACTGTTAAAATTCTTCAGAAACGTCACTTTTGAAGTGTTTTCTTGTACTTTTAAGCCAATCAGATACCCTACGGGCTCGGAAAGTGCAACGAAACCATCAAATTATAGCTAGAAACTGTATTTTTGTCGATTTTTATTGAATTTGAACTATATTTCAACGTTTTTTGATGGTTCTGAGCCACCAAACACACTTAAAGCATGCAGAATCGACTCAGAATAGGAAAAGGAGACGTTTAGGTCAATTTTATGCATTCTGGCGTTCGTAGATACAAGAAAACTGTTAAAATTCTTCAGAAACGTCACTTTTGAAGTGTTTTCTTGTACTTTTAAGCCAATCAGATACCCAACGGGCTCGGAAAGTGCAACGAAACCATCAAATTTTAGCTAGAAACTGTATTTTTGTCGATTTTTATTGAATTTGAACTATATTTCAAAGTTTTTTGATGGTTCTGAGCCACCAAACACACTTAAAGCATGCAGAATCGACTCAGAATAGGAAAAGGAGACGTTTAGGTCAATTTTATGCATTCTGGCGTTCGTAGATACAAGAAAACTGTTAAAATTCTTCAGAAACGTCACTTTTGAAGTGTTTTCTTGTACTTTTAAGCCAATCAGATACCCTACGGGCTCGGAAAGTGCAACGAAACCATCAAATTTTAGCTAGAAACTGTATTTTTGTCGATTTTTATTGAATTTGAACTATATTTCAACGTTTTTTGATGGTTCTGAGCCACCAAACACACTTAAAGCATGCAGAATCGACTCAGAATAGGAAAAGGAGACGTTTAGGTCAATTTTATGCATTCTGGCGTTCGTAGATACAAGAAAACTGTTAAAATTCTTCAGAAACATCACTTTTGAAGTGTTTTCTTGTACTTTTAAGCCAATCAGATACCCTACGGGCTCGGAAAGTGCAACGAAACCATCAAATTTTAGCTAGAAACTGTATTTTTGTCGATTTTTATTGAATTTGAACTATATTTCAACGTTTTTTGATGGTTCTGAGCCACCAAACACACTTAAAGCATGCAGAATCGACTCAGAATAGGAAAAGGAGACGTTTAGGTCAATTTTATGCATTCTGGCGTTCGTAGATACAAGAAAACTGTTAAAATTCTTCAGAAACGTCACTTTTGAAGTGTTTTCTTGTACTTTTAAGCCAATCAGATACCCTACGGGCTCGGAAAGTGCAACGAAACCATCAAATTTTAGCTAGAAACTGTATTTTAGTCGATTTTTATTGAATTTGAACTATATTTCAACGTTTTTTGATGGTTCTGAGCCACCAAACACACTTAAAGCATGCAGAATCGACTCAGAATAGGAAAAGGAGGCGTTTAGGTCAATTTTATGCATTCTGGCTTTCG
The DNA here is from genome assembly GCF_036711695.1 of Zophobas morio. NCBI lineage: Eukaryota > Metazoa > Arthropoda > Insecta > Coleoptera > Tenebrionidae > Zophobas > Zophobas morio. The sequence continues at coordinate 33,878 of NW_026972700.1, read as the reverse complement.
TAGATACAAGAAAACTGTTAAAATTCTTCAGAAACGTCACTTTTGAAGTGTTTTCTTGTACTTTTAAGCCAATCAGATACCCTACGGGCTCGGAAAGTGCAACGAAACCATCAAATTTTAGCTAGAAACTGTATTTTTGTCGATTTTTATTGAATTTGAACTATATTTCAACGTTTTTTGATGGTTCTGAGCCACCAAACACACTTAAAGCATGCAGAATCGACTCAGAATAGGAAAAGGAGACGTTTAGGTCAATTTAATGCATTCTGGCGTTCGTAGATGCAAGAAAACTGTTAAAATTCTTCAGAAACGTCACTTTTGAAGTGTTTTCTTGTACTTTTAAGCCAATCAGATACCCTACGGGCTCGGAAAGTGCAACGAAACCATCAAATTTTAGCTAGAAACTGTATTTTTGTCGATTTTTATTGAATTTGAACTATATTTCAACGTTTTTTGATGGTTCTGAGCCACCAAACACACTTAAAGCATGCAGAATCGACTCAGAATAGGAAAAGGAGACGTTTAGGTCAATTTAATGCATTCTGGCGTTCGTAGATGCAAGAAAACTGTTAAAATTCTTCAGAAACGTCACTTTTGAAGTGTTTTCTTGTACTTTTAAGCCAATCAGATACCCTACGGGCTCGGAAAGTGCAACGAAACCATCAAATTTTAGCTAGAAACTGTATTTTTGTCGATTTTTATTGAATTTGAACTATATTTCAACGTTTTTTGATGGTTCTGAGCCACCAAACACACTTAAAGCATGCAGAATCGACTCAGAATAGGAAAAGGAGACGTTTAGGTCAATTTTATGCATTCTGGCGTTCGTAGATACAAGAAAACTGTTAAAATTCTTCAGAAACGTCACTTTTGAAGTGTTTTCTTGTACTTTTAAGCCAATCAGATACCCTACGGGCTCGGAAAGTGCAACGAAACCATCAAATTTTAGCTAGAAACTGTATTTTTGTCGATTTTTATTGAATTTGAACTATATTTCAACGTTTTTTGTTGGTTCTGAGCCACCAAACACACTTAAAGCATGCAGAATCGACTCAGAATAGGAAAAGGAGACGTTTAGGTCAATTTTATGCATTCTGGCGTTCGTAGATACAAGAAAACTGTTAAAATTCTTCAGAAACGTCACTTTTGAAGTGTTTTCTTGTACTTTTAAGCCAATCAGATACCCTACGGGCTCGGAAAGTGCAACGAAACCATCAAATTTTAGCTAGAAACTGTATTTTTGTCGATTTTTATTGAATTTGAACTATATTTCAACGTTTTTTGATGGTTCTGAGCCACCAAACACACTTAAAGCATGCAGAATCGACTCAGAATAGGAAAAGGAGACGTTTAGGTCAATTTTATGCATTCTGGCGTTCGTAGATACAAGAAAACTGTTAAAATTCTTCAGAAACGTCACTTTTGAAGTGTTTTCTTGTACTTTTAAGCCAATCAGATACCCTACGGGCTCGGAAAGTGCAACGAAACCATCAAATTTTAGCTAGAAACTGTATTTTTGTCGATTTTTATTGAATTTGAACTATATTTCAACGTTTTTTGATGGTTCTGAGCCACCAAACACACTTAAAGCATGCAGAATCGACTCAGAATAGGAAAAGGAGACGTTTAGGTCAATTTTATGCATTCTGGCGTTCGTAGATACAAGAAAACTGTTAAAATTCTTCAGAAACGTCACTTTTGAAGTGTTTTCTTGTACTTTTAAGCCAATCAGATACCCTACGGGCTCGGAAAGTGCAACGAAACCATCAAATTTTAGCTAGAAACTGTATTTTTGTCGATTTTTATTGAATTTGAACTATATTTCAACGTTTTTTGATGGTTCTGAGCCACCAAACACACTTAAAGCATGCAGAATCGACTCAGAATAGGAAAAGGAGACGTTTAGGTCAATTTTATGCATTCTGGCGTTCGTAGATACAAGAAAACTGTTAAAATTCTTCAGAAACGTCACTTTTGAAGTGTTTTCTTGTACTTTTAAGCCAATCAGATACCCTACGGGCTCGGAAAGTGCAACGAAACCATCAAATTTTAGCTAGAAACTGTATTTTTGTCGATTTTGATTGAATTTGAACTATATTTCAACGTTTTTTGATGGTTCTGAGCCACCAAACACACTTAAAGCATGCAGAATCGACTCAGAATAGGAAAAGGAGACGTTTAGGTCAATTTTATGCATTCTGGCGTTCGTAGATACAAGAAAACTGTTAAAATTCTTCAGAAACGTCACTTTTGAAGTGTTTTCTTGTACTTTTAAGCCAATCAGATACCCTACGGGCTCGGAAAGTGCAACGAAACCATCAAATTTTAGCTAGAAACTGTATTTTTGTCGATTTTTATTGAATTTGAACTATATTTCAACGTTTTTTGATGGTTCTGAGCCACCAAACACACTTAAAGCATGCAGAATCGACTCAGAATAGGAAAAGGAGACGTTTAGGTCAATTTTATGCATTCTGGCGTTCGTAGATACAAGAAAACTGTTAAAATTCTTCAGAAACGTCGCTTTTGAAGTGTTTTCTTGTACTTTTAAGCCAATCAGATACCCTACGGGCTCGGAAAGTGCAACGAAACCATCAAATTTTAGCTAGAAACTGTTTTTTGTCGATTTTTATTGAATTTGAACTATATTTCAACGTTTTTTGATGGTTCTGAGCCACCAAACACACTTAAAGCATGCAGAATCGACTCAGAATAGGAAAAGGAGACGTTTAGGTCAATTTTATGCATTCTGGCTTTCGTAGATACAAGAAAACTGTTAAAATTCTTCAGAAACGTCACTTTTGAAGTGTTTTCTTGTACTTTTAAGCCAATCAGATACCCTACGGGCTCGGAAAGTGCAACGAAACCATCAAATTTTAGCTAGAAACTGTATTTTTGTCGATTTTTATTGAATTTGAACTATATTTCAACGTTTTTTGATGGTTCTGAGCCACCAAACACACTTAAAGCATGCAGAATCGACTCAGAATAGGAAAAGGAGACGTTTAGGTCAATTTAATGCATTCTGGCGTTCGTAGATGCAAGAAAACTGTTAAAATTCTTCAGAAACGTCACTTTTGAAGTGTTTTCTTGTACTTTTAAGCCAATCAGATACCCTACGGGCTCGGAAAGTGCAACGAAACCATCAAATTTTAGCTAGAAACTGTATTTTTGTCGATTTTTATTGAATTTGAACTATATTTCAACGTTTTTTGATGGTTCTGAGCCACCAAACACACTTAAAGCATGCAGAATCGACTCAGAATAGGAAAAGGAGACGTTTAGGTCAATTTTATGCATTCTGGCGTTCGTAGATACAAGAAAACTGTTAAAATTCTTCAGAAACGTCACTTTTGAAGTGTTTTCTTGTACTTTTAAGCCAATCAGATACCCTACGGGCTCGGAGAGTGCAACGAAACCATCAAATTTTAGCTAGAAACTGTATTTTTGTCGATTTTTATTGAATTTGAACTATATTTCAACGTTTTTTGATGGTTCTGAGCCACCAAACACACTTAAAGCATGCAGAATCGACTCAGAATAGGAAAAGGAGACGTTTAGGTCAATTTTATGCATTCTGGCGTTCGTAGATACAAGAAAACTGTTAAAATTCTTCAGAAACGTCACTTTTGAAGTGTTTTCTTGTACTTTTAAGCCAATCAGATACCCTACGGGCTCGGAAAGTGCAACGAAACCATCAAATTTTAGCTAGAAACTGTATTTTTGTCGATTTTTATTGAATTTGAACTATATTTCAACGTTTTTTGATGGTTCTGAGCCACCAAACACACTTAAAGCATGCAGAATCGACTCAGAATAGGAAAAGGAGACGTTTAGGTCAATTTAATGCATTCTGGCGTTCGTAGATGCAAGAAAACTGTTAAAATTCTTCAGAAACGTCACTTTTGAAGTGTTTTCTTGTACTTTTAAGCCAATCAGATACCCTACGGGCTCGGAAAGTGCAACGAAACCATCAAATTTTAGCTAGAAACTGTATTTTTGTCGATTTTTATTGAATTTGAACTATATTTCAACGTTTTTTGATGGTTCTGAGCCACCAAACACACTTAAAGCATGCAGAATCGACTCAGAATAGGAAAAGGAGACGTTTAGGTCAATTTAATGCATTCTGGCGTTCGTAGATGCAAGAAAACTGTTAAAATACTTCAGAAACGTCACTTTTGAAGTGTTTTCTTGTACTTTTAAGCCAATCAGATACCCTACGGGCTCGGAAAGTGCAACGAAACCATCAAATTTTAGCTAGAAACTGTATTTTTGTCGATTTTTATTGAATTTGAACTATATTTCAACGTTTTTTGATGGTTCTGAGCCACCAAACACACTTAAAGCATGCAGAATCGACTCAGAATAGGAAAAGGAGACGTTTAGGTCAATTTTATGCATTCTGGCGTTCGTAGATACAAGAAAACTGTTAAAATTCTTCAGAAACGTCACTTTTGAAGTGTTTTCTTGTACTTTTAAGCCAATCACATACCCTACGGGCTCGGAAAGTGCAACGAAACCATCAAATTTTAGCTAGAAACTGTATTTTTGTCGATTTTTATTGAATTTGAACTATATTTCAACGTTTTTTGTTGGTTCTGAGCCACCAAACACACTTAAAGCATGCAGAATCGACTCAGAATAGGAAAAGGAGACGTTTAGGTCAATTTTATGCATTCTGGCGTTCGTAGATACAAGAAAACTGTTAAAATTCTTCAGAAACGTCACTTTTGAAGTGTTTTCTTGTACTTTTAAGCCAATCAGATACCCTACGGGCTCGGAAAGTGCAACGAAACCATCAAATTTTAGCTAGAAACTGTATTTTTGTCGATTTTTATTGAATTTGAACTATATTTCAACGTTTTTTGATGGTTCTGAGCCACCAAACACACTTAAAGCATGCAGAATCGACTCAGAATAGGAAAAGGAGACGTTTAGGTCAATTTTATGCATTCTGGCGTTCGTAGATACAAGAAAACTGTTAAAATTCTTCAGAAACGTCACTTTTGAAGTGTTTTCTTGTACTTTTAAGCCAATCAGATACCCTACGGGCTCGGAAAGTGCAACGAAACCATCAAATTTTAGCTAGAAACTGTATTTTTGTCGATTTTTATTGAATTTGAACTATATTTCAACGTTTTTTGATGGTTCTGAGCCACCAAACACACTTAAAGCATGCAGAATCGACTCAGAATAGGAAAAGGAGACGTTTAGGTCAATTTTATGCATTCTGGCGTTCGTAGATACAAGAAAACTGTTAAAATTCTTCAGAAACGTCACTTTTGAAGTGTTTTCTTGTACTTTTAAGCCAATCAGATACCCTACGGGCTCGGAAAGTGCAACGAAACCATCAAATTTTAGCTAGAAACTGTATTTTTGTCGATTTTTATTGAATTTGAACTATATTTCAACGTTTTTTGATGGTTCTGAGCCACCAAACACACTTAAAGCATGCAGAATCGACTCAGAATAGGAAAAGGAGACGTTTAGGTCAATTTTATGCATTCTGGCGTTCGTAGATACAAGAAAACTGTTAAAATTCTTCAGAAACGTCACTTTTGAAGTGTTTTCTTGTACTTTTAAGCCAATCAGATACCCTACGGGCTCGGAAAGTGCAACGAAACCATCAAATTTTAGCTAGAAACTGTATTTTTGTCGATTTTGATTGAATTTGAACTATATTTCAACGTTTTTTGATGGTTCTGAGCCACCAAACACACTTAAAGCATGCAGAATCGACTCAGAATAGGAAAAGGAGACGTTTAGGTCAATTTTATGCATTCTGGCGTTCGTAGATACAAGAAAACTGTTAAAATTCTTCAGAAACGTCACTTTTGAAGTGTTTTCTTGTACTTTTAAGCCAATCAGATACCCTACGGGCTCGGAAAGTGCAACGAAACCATCAAATTTTAGCTAGAAACTGTATTTTTGTCGATTTTTATTGAATTTGAACTATATTTCAACGTTTTTTGATGGTTCTGAGCCACCAAACACACTTAAAGCATGCAGAATCGACTCAGAATAGGAAAAGGAGACGTTTAGGTCAATTTTATGCATTCTGGCGTTCGTAGATACAAGAAAACTGTTAAAATTCTTCAAAACGTCGCTTTTGAAGTGTTTTCTTGTACTTTTAAGCCAATCAGATACCCTACGGGCTCGGAAAGTGCAACGAAACCATCAAATTTTAGCTAGAAACTGTTTTTTGTCGATTTTTATTGAATTTGAACTATATTTCAACGTTTTTTAATGGTTCTGAGCCACCAAACACACTTAAAGCATGCAGAATCGACTCAGAATAGGAAAAGGAGACGTTTAGGTCAATTTTATGCATTCTGGCTTTCGTAGATACAAGAAAACTGTTAAAATTCTTCAGAAACGTCACTTTTGAAGTGTTTTCTTGTACTTTTAAGCCAATCAGATACCCTACGGGCTCGGAAAGTGCAACGAAACCATCAAATTTTAGCTAGAAACTGTATTTTCGTCGATTTTTATTGAATTTGAACTATATTTCAACGTTTTTTGATGGTTCTGAGCCACCAAACACACTTAAAGCATGCAGAATCGACTCAGAATAGGAAAAGGAGACGTTTAGGTCAATTTAATGCATTCTGGCGTTCGTAGATGCAAGAAAACTGTTAAAATTCTTCAGAAACGTCACTTTTGAAGTGTTTTCTTGTACTTTTAAGCCAATCAGATACCCTACGGGCTCGGAAAGTGCAACGAAACCATCAAATTTTAGCTAGAAACTGTATTTTTGTCGATTTTTATTGAATTTGAACTATATTTCAACGTTTTTTGATGGTTCTGAGCCACCAAACACACTTAAAGCATGCAGAATCGACTCAGAATAGGAAAAGGAGACGTTTAGGTCAATTTTATGCATTCTGGCGTTCGTAGATACAAGAAAACTGTTAAAATTCTTCAGAAACGTCACTTTTGAAGTGTTTTCTTGTACTTTTAAGCCAATCAGATACCCTACGGGCTCGGAGAGTGCAACGAAACCATCAAATTTTAGCTAGAAACTGTATTTTTGTCGATTTTTATTGAATTTGAACTATATTTCAACGTTTTTTGATGGTTCTGAGCCACCAAACACACTTAAAGCATGCAGAATCGACTCAGAATAGGAAAAGGAGACGTTTAGGTCAATTTTATGCATTCTGGCGTTCGTAGATACAAGAAAACTGTTAAAATTCTTCAGAAACGTCACTTTTGAAGTGTTTTCTTGTACTTTTAAGCCAATCAGATACCCTACGGGCTCGGAAAGTGCAACGAAACCATCAAATTTTAGCTAGAAACTGTATTTTTGTCGATTTTTATTGAATTTGAACTATATTTCAACGTTTTTTGATGGTTCTGAGCCACCAAACACACTTAAAGCATGCAGAATCGACTCAGAATAGGAAAAGGAGACGTTTAGGTCAATTTTATGCATTCTGGCGTTCGTAGATACAAGAAAACTGTTAAAATTCTTCAGAAACGTCACTTTTGAAGTGTTTTCTTGTACTTTTAAGCCAATCAGATACCCTACGGGCTCGGAAAGTGCAACGAAACCATCAAATTTTAGCTAGAAACTGTATTTTTGTCGATTTTTATTGAATTTGAACTATATTTCAACGTTTTTTGATGGTTCTGAGCCACCAAACACACTTAAAGCATGCAGAATCGACTCAGAATAGGAAAAGGAGACGTTTAGGTCAATTTTATGCATTCTGGCGTTCGTAGATACAAGAAAACTGTTAAAATTCTTCAGAAACGTCACTTTTGAAGTGTTTTCTTGTACTTTTAAGCCAATCAGATACCCTACGGGCTCGGAAAGTGCAACGAAACCATCAAATTTTAGCTAGAAACTGTATTTTTGTCGATTTTTATTGAATTTGAACTATATTTCAACGTTTTTTGATGGTTCTGAGCCACCAAACACACTTAAAGCATGCAGAATCGACTCAGAATAGGAAAAGGAGACGTTTAGGTCAATTTTATGCATTCTGGCGTTCGTAGATACAAGAAAACTGTTAAAATTCTTCAGAAACGTCACTTTTGAAGTGTTTTCTTGTACTTTTAAGCCAATCAGATACCCTACGGGCTCGGAAAGTGCAACGAAACCATCAAAATTTAGCTAGAAACTGTATTTTTGTCGATTTTTATTGAATTTGAACTATATTTCAACGTTTTTTGATGGTTCTGAGCCACCAAACACACTTAAAGCATGCAGAATCGACTCAGAATAGGAAAAGGAGACGTTTAGGTCAATTTTATGCATTCTGGCGTTCGTAGATACAAGAAAACTGTTAAAATTCTTCAAAACGTCGCTTTTGAAGTGTTTTCTTGTACTTTTAAGCCAATCAGATACCCTACGGGCTCGGAAAGTGCAACGAAACCATCAAATTTTAGCTAGAAACTGTTTTTTGTCGATTTTTATTGAATTTGAACTATATTTCAACGTTTTTTAATGGTTCTGAGCCACCAAACACACTTAAAGCATGCAGAATCGACTCAGAATAGGAAAAGGAGACGTTTAGGTCAATTTTATGCATTCTGGCTTTCGTAGATACAAGAAAACTGTTAAAATTCTTCAGAAACGTCACTTTTGAAGTGTTTTCTTGTACTTTTAAGCCAATCAGATATCCTACGGGCTCGGAAAGTGCAACGAAACCATCAAATTTTAGCTAGAAACTGTATTTTTGTCGATTTTTATTGAATTTGAACTATATTTCAACGTTTTTTGATGGTTCTGAGCCACCAAACACACTTAAAGCATGCAGAATCGACTCAGAATAGGAAAAGGAGACGTTTAGGTCAATTTAATGCATTCTGGCGTTCGTAGATGCAAGAAAACTGTTAAAATTCTTCAGAAACGTCACTTTTGAAGTGTTTTCTTGTACTTTTAAGCCAATCAGATACCCTACGGGCTCGGAAAGTGCAACGAAACCATCAAATTTTAGCTAGAAACTGTATTTTTGTCGATTTTTATTGAATTTGAACTATATTTCAACGTTTTTTGATGGTTCTGAGCCACCAAACACACTTAAAGCATGCAGAATCGACTCAGAATAGGAAAAGGAGACGTTTAGGTCAATTTTATGCATTCTGGCGTTCGTAGATACAAGAAAACTGTTAAAATTCTTCAGAAACGTCACTTTTGAAGTGTTTTCTTGTACTTTTAAGCCAATCAGATACCCTACGGGCTCGGAGAGTGCAACGAAACCATCAAATTTTAGCTAGAAACTGTATTTTTGTCGATTTTTATTGAATTTGAACTATATTTCAACGTTTTTTGATGGTTCTGAGCCACCAAACACACTTAAAGCATGCAGAATCGACTCAGAATAGGAAAAGGAGACGTTTAGGTCAATTTTATGCATTCTGGCGTTCGTAGATACAAGAAAACTGTTAAAATTCTTCAGAAACGTCACTTTTGAAGTGTTTTCTTGTACTTTTAAGCCAATCAGATACCCTACGGGCTCGGAAAGTGCAACGAAACCATCAAATTTTAGCTAGAAACTGTATTTTTGTCGATTTTTATTGAATTTGAACTATATTTCAACGTTTTTTGATGGTTCTGAGCCACCAAACACACTTAAAGCATGCAGAATCGACTCAGAATAGGAAAAGGAGACGTTTAGGTCAATTTAATGCATTCTGGCGTTCGTAGATGCAAGAAAACTGTTAAAATTCTTCAGAAACGTCACTTTTGAAGTGTTTTCTTGTACTTTTAAGCCAATCAGATACCCTACGGGCTCGGAAAGTGCAACGAAACCATCAAATTTTAGCTAGAAACTGTATTTTTGTCGATTTTTATTGAATTTGAACTATATTTCAACGTTTTTTGATGGTTCTGAGCCACCAAACACACTTAAAGCATGCAGAATCGACTCAGAATAGGAAAAGGAGACGTTTAGGTCAATTTAATGCATTCTGGCGTTCGTAGATGCAAGAAAACTGTTAAAATACTTCAGAAACGTCACTTTTGAAGTGTTTTCTTGTACTTTTAAGCCAATCAGATACCCTACGGGCTCGGAAAGTGCAACGAAACCATCAAATTTTAGCTAGAAACTGTATTTTTGTCGATTTTTATTGAATTTGAACTATATTTCAACGTTTTTTGATGGTTCTGAGCCACCAAACACACTTAAAGCATGCAGAATCGACTCAGAATAGGAAAAGGAGACGTTTAGGTCAATTTTATGCATTCTGGCGTTCGTAGATACAAGAAAACTGTTAAAATTCTTCAGAAACGTCACTTTTGAAGTGTTTTCTTGTACTTTTAAGCCAATCACATACCCTACGGGCTCGGAAAGTGCAACGAAACCATCAAATTTTAGCTAGAAACTGTATTTTTGTCGATTTTTATTGAATTTGAACTATATTTCAACGTTTTTTGTTGGTTCTGAGCCACCAAACACACTTAAAGCATGCAGAATCGACTCAGAATAGGAAAAGGAGACGTTTAGGTCAATTTTATGCATTCTGGCGTTCGTAGATACAAGAAAACTGTTAAAATTCTTCAGAAACGTCACTTTTGAAGTGTTTTCTTGTACTTTTAAGCCAATCAGATACCCTACGGGCTCGGAAAGTGCAACGAAACCATCAAATTTTAGCTAGAAACTGTATTTTTGTCGATTTTTATTGAATTTGAACTATATTTCAACGTTTTTTGATGGTTCTGAGCCACCAAACACACTTAAAGCATGCAGAATCGACTCAGAATAGGAAAAGGAGACGTTTAGGTCAATTTTATGCATTCTGGCGTTCGTAGATACAAGAAAACTGTTAAAATTCTTCAGAAACGTCACTTTTGAAGTGTTTTCTTGTACTTTTAAGCCAATCAGATACCCTACGGGCTCGGAAAGTGCAACGAAACCATCAAATTTTAGCTAGAAACTGTATTTTTGTCGATTTTTATTGAATTTGAACTATATTTCAACGTTTTTTGATGGTTCTGAGCCACCAAACACACTTAAAGCATGCAGAATCGACTCAGAATAGGAAAAGGAGACGTTTGGGTCAATTTTATGCATTCTGGCGTTCGTAGATACAAGAAAACTGTTAAAATTCTTCAGAAACGTCACTTTTGAAGTGTTTTCTTGTACTTTTAAGCCAATCAGATACCCTACGGGCTCGGAAAGTGCAACGAAACCATCAAATTTTAGCTAGAAACTGTATTTTTGTCGATTTTTATTGAATTTGAACTATATTTCAACGTTTTTTGATGGTTCTGAGCCACCAAACACACTTAAAGCATGCAGAATCGACTCAGAATAGGAAAAGGAGACGTTTAGGTCAATTTTATGCATTCTGGCGTTCGTAGATACAAGAAAACTGTTAAAATTCTTCAGAAACGTCACTTTTGAAGTGTTTTCTTGTACTTTTAAGCCAATCAGATACCCTACGGGCTCGGAAAGTGCAACGAAACCATCAAATTTTAGCTAGAAACTGTATTTTTGTCGATTTTGATTGAATTTGAACTATATTTCAACGTTTTTTGATGGTTCTGAGCCACCAAACACACTTAAAGCATGCAGAATCGACTCAGAATAGGAAAAGGAGACGTTTAGGTCAATTTTATGCATTCTGGCGTTCGTAGATACAAGAAAACTGTTAAAATTCTTCAGAAACGTCACTTTTGAAGTGTTTTCTTGTACTTTTAAGCCAATCAGATACCCTACGGGCTCGGAAAGTGCAACGAAACCATCAAATTTTAGCTAGAAACTGTATTTTTGTCGATTTTTATTGAATTTGAACTATATTTCAACGTTTTTTGATGGTTCTGAGCCACCAAACACACTTAAAGCATGCAGAATCGACTCAGAATAGGAAAAGGAGACGTTTAGGTCAATTTTATGCATTCTGGCGTTCGTAGATACAAGAAAACTGTTAAAATTCTTCAAAACGTCGCTTTTGAAGTGTTTTCTTGTACTTTTAAGCCAATCAGATACCCTACGGGCTCGGAAAGTGCAACGAAACCATCAAATTTTAGCTAGAAACTGTTTTTTGTCGATTTTTATTGAATTTGAACTATATTTCAACGTTTTTTAATGGTTCTGAGCCACCAAACACACTTAAAGCATGCAGAATCGACTCAGAATAGGAAAAGGAGACGTTTAGGTCAATTTTATGCATTCTGGCTTTCGTAGATACAAGAAAACTGTTAAAATTCTTCAGAAACGTCACTTTTGAAGTGTTTTCTTGTACTTTTAAGCCAATCAGATACCCTACGGGCTCGGAAAGTGCAACGAAACCATCAAATTTTAGCTAGAAACTGTATTTTCGTCGATTTTTATTGAATTTGAACTATATTTCAACGTTTTTTGATGGTTCTGAGCCACCAAACACACTTAAAGCATGCAGAATCGACTCAGAATAGGAAAAGGAGACGTTTAGGTCAATTTAATGCATTCTGGCGTTCGTAGATGCAAGAAAACTGTTAAAATTCTTCAGAAACGTCACTTTTGAAGTGTTTTCTTGTACTTTTAAGCCAATCAGATACCCTACGGGCTCGGAAAGTGCAACGAAACCATCAAATTTTAGCTAGAAACTGTATTTTTGTCGATTTTTATTGAATTTGAACTATATTTCAACGTTTTTTGATGGTTCTGAGCCACCAAACACACTTAAAGCATGCAGAATCGACTCAGAATAGGAAAAGGAGACGTTTAGGTCAATTTTATGCATTCTGGCGTTCGTAGATACAAGAAAACTGTTAAAATTCTTCAGAAACGTCACTTTTGAAGTGTTTTCTTGTACTTTTAAGCCAATCAGATACCCTACGGGCTCGGAGAGTGCAACGAAACCATCAAATTTTAGCTAGAAACTGTATTTTTGTCGATTTTTATTGAATTTGAACTATATTTCAACGTTTTTTGATGGTTCTGAGCCACCAAACACACTTAAAGCATGCAGAATCGACTCAGAATAGGAAAAGGAGACGTTTAGGTCAATTTTATGCATTCTGGCGTTCGTAGATACAAGAAAACTGTTAAAATTCTTCAGAAACGTCACTTTTGAAGTGTTTTCTTGTACTTTTAAGCCAATCAGATACCCTACGGGCTCGGAAAGTGCAACGAAACCATCAAATTTTAGCTAGAAACTGTATTTTTGTCGATTTTTATTGAATTTGAACTATATTTCAACGTTTTTTGATGGTTCTGAGCCACCAAACACACTTAAAGCATGCAGAATCGACTCAGAATAGGAAAAGGAGACGTTTAGGTCAATTTTATGCATTCTGGCGTTCGTAGATACAAGAAAACTGTTAAAATTCTTCAGAAACGTCACTTTTGAAGTGTTTTCTTGTACTTTTAAGCCAATCAGATACCCTACGGGCTCGGAAAGTGCAACGAAACCATCAAATTTTAGCTAGAAACTGTATTTTTGTCGATTTTTATTGAATTTGAACTATATTTCAACGTTTTTTGATGGTTCTGAGCCACCAAACACACTTAAAGCATGCAGAATCGACTCAGAATAGGAAAAGGAGACGTTTAGGTCAATTTTATGCATTCTGGCGTTCGTAGATACAAGAAAACTGTTAAAATTCTTCAGAAACGTCACTTTTGAAGTGTTTTCTTGTACTTTTAAGCCAATCAGATACCCTACGGGCTCGGAAAGTGCAACGAAACCATCAAATTTTAGCTAGAAACTGTATTTTTGTCGATTTTTATTGAATTTGAACTATATTTCAACGTTTTTTGATGGTTCTGAGCCACCAAACACACTTAAAGCATGCAGAATCGACTCAGAATAGGAAAAGGAGACGTTTAGGTCAATTTTATGCATTCTGGCGTTCGTAGATACAAGAAAACTGTTAAAATTCTTCAGAAACGTCACTTTTGAAGTGTTTTCTTGTACTTTTAAGCCAATCAGATACCCTACGGGCTCGGAAAGTGTAACGAAACCATCAAAATTTAGCTAGAAACTGTATTTTTGTCGATTTTTATTGAATTTGAACTATATTTCAACGTTTTTTGATGGTTCTGAGCCACCAAACACACTTAAAGCATGCAGAATCGACTCAGAATAGGAAAAGGAGACGTTTAGGTCAATCTTATGCATTCTGGCGTTCGTAGACACAAGAAAACTGTTAAAATTCTTCAGAAACGTCACTTTTGAAGTGTTTTCTTGTACTTTTAAGCCAATCAGATACCCTACGGGCTCGGAAAGTGCAACGAAACCATCAAATTTTAGCTAGAAACTGTATTTTTGTCGATTTTTATTGAATTTGAACTATATTTCAACGTTTTTTGATGGTTCTGAGCCACCAAACACACTTAAAGCATGCAGAATCGACTCAAAATAGGAAAAGGAGACGTTTAGGTCAATTTTATGCATTCTGGCGTTCGTAGATACAAGAAAACTGTTAAAATTCTTCAGAAACGTCACTTTTGAAGTGTTTTCTTGTACTTTTAAGCCAATCAGATACCCTACGGGCTCGGAAAGTGCAACGAAACCATCAAATTTTAGCTAGAAACTGTATTTTTGTCGATTTTTATTGAATTTGAACTATATTTCAACGTTTTTTGATGGTTCTGAACCACCAAACACACTTAAAGCATGCAGAATCGACTCAGAATAGGAAAAGGAGACGTTTAGGTCAATTTTATGCATTCTGGCGTTCGTAGATACAAGAAAACTGTTAAAATTCTTCAGAAACGTCACTTTTGAAGTGTTTTCTTGTACTTTTAAGCCAATCAGATACCCTACGGGCTCGGAAAGTGCAACGAAACCATCAAATTTTAGCTAGAAACTGTATTTTTGTCGATTTTTATTGAATTTGAACTATATTTCAACGTTTTTTGATGGTTCTGAGCCACCAAACACACTTAAAGCATGCAGAATCGACTCAGAATAGGAAAAGGAGACGTTTAGGTCAATTTTATGCATTCTGGCGTTCGTAGATACAAGAAAACTGTTAAAATTCTTCAGAAACGCCACTTTTGAAGTGTTTTCTTGTACTTTTAAGCCAATCAGATACCCTACGGGCTCGGAAAGTGCAACGAAACCATCAAATTTTAGCTAGAAACTGTATTTTTGTCGATTTTTATTGAATTTGAACTATATTTCAACGTTTTTTGATGGTTCTGAGCCACCAAACACACTTAAAGCATGCAGAATCGACTCAGAATAGGAAAAGGAGACGTTTAGGTCAATTTTATGCATTCTGACGTTCGTAGATACAAGAAAACTGTTAAAATTCTTCAGAAACGTCACTTTTGAAGTGTTTTCTTGTACTTTTAAGCCAATCAGATACCCTACGGGCTCGGAAAGTGCAACGAAACCATCAAATTTTAGCTAGAAACTGTATTTTTGTCGATTTTTATTGAATTTGAACTATATTTCAACGTTTTTTGATGGTTCTGAGCCACCAAACACACTTAAAGCATGCAGAATCGACTCAGAATAGGAAAAGGAGACGTTTAGGTCAATTTTATGCATTCTGGCGTTCGTAGATACAAGAAAACTGTTAAAATTCTTCAGAAACGTCACTTTTGAAGTGTTTTCTTGTACTTTTAAGCCAATCAGATACCCTACGGGCTCGGAAAGTGCAACGAAACCATCAAATTTTAGCTAGAAACTGTATTTTTGTCGATTTTTATTGAATTTGAACTATATTTCAACGTTTTTTGATGGTTCTGAGCCACCAAACACACTTAAAGCATGCAGAATCGACTCAGAATAGGAAAAGGAGACGTTTAGGTCAATTTAATGCATTCTGGCGTTCGTAGATACAAGAAAACTGTTAAAATTCTTCAGAAACGTCACTTTTGAAGTGTTTTCTTTTACTTTTAAGCCAATCAGATACCCTACGGGCTCGGAAAGTGCAACGAAACCATCAAATTTTAGCTAGAAACTGTATTTTTGTCGATTTTTATTGAATTTGAACTATATTTCAACGTTTTTTGATGGTTCTGAGCCACCAAACACACTTAAAGCATGCAGAATCGACTCAGAATAGGAAAAGGAGACGTTTGGGTCAATTTTATGCATTCTGGCGTTCGTAGATACAAGAAAACTGTTAAAATTCTTCAGAAACGTCACTTTTGAAGTGTTTTCTTGTACTTTTAATCCAATCAGATACCCTACGGGCTCGGAAAGTGCAACGAAACCATCAAATTTTAGCTAGAAACTGTATTTTTGTCGATTTTTATTGAATTTGAACTATATTTCAACGTTTTTTGATGGTTCTGAGCCACCAAACACACTTAAAGCATGCAGAATCGACTCAGAATAGGAAAAGGAGACGTTTAGGTCAATTTTATGCATTCTGGCGTTCGTAGATACAAGAAAACTGTTAAAATTCTTCAGAAACGTCACTTTTGAAGTGTTTTCTTGTACTTTTAAGCCAATCAGATACCCTACGGGCTCGGAAAGTGCAACGAAACCATAAAATTTTAGCTAGAAACTGTATTTTTGTCGATTTTTATTGAATTTGAACTATATTTCAACGTTTTTTGATGGTTCTGAGCCACCAAACACACTTAAAGCATGCAGAATCGACTCAGAATAGGAAAAGGAGACGTTTAGGTCAATTTTATGCATTCTGGCGTTCGTAGATACAAGAAAACTGTTAAAATTCTTCAGAAACGTCACTTTTGAAGTGTTTTCTTGTACTTTTAAGCCAATCAGATACCCTACGGGCTCGGAAAGTGCAACGAAACCATCAAATTTTAGCTAGAAACTGTATTTTTGTCGATTTTTATTGAATTTGAACTATATTTCAACGTTTTTTGATGGTTCTGAGCCACCAAACACACTTGAAGCATGCAGAATCGACTCAGAATAGGAAAAGGAGACGTTTAGGTCAATTTTATGCATTCTGGCGTTCGTAGATACAAGAAAACTGTTAAAATTCTTCAGAAACGTCACTTTTGAAGTGTTTTCTTGTACTTTTAAGCCAATCAGATACCCTACGGGCTCGGAAAGTGCAACGAAACCATCAAATTTTAGATAGAAACTGTATTTTTGTCGATTTTTATTGAATTTGAACTATATTTCAACGTTTTTTGATGGTTCTGAGCCACCAAACACACTTAAAGCATGCAGAATCGACTCAGAATAGGAAAAGGAGACGTTTAGGTCAATTTTATGCATTCTGGCGTTCGTAGATACAAGAAAACTGTTAAAATTCTTCAGAAACGTCACTTTTGAAGTGTTTTCTTGTACTTTTAAGCCAATCAGATACCCTACGGGCTCGGAAAGTGCAACGAAACCATCAAATTTTAGCTAGAAACTGTATTTTTGTCGATTTTTATTGAATTTGAACTATATTTCAACGTTTTTTGATGGTTCTGAGCCACCAAACACACTTAAAGCATGCAGAATCGACTCAGAATAGGAAAAGGAGACGTTTAGGTCAATTTTATGCATTCTGGCGTTCGTAGATACAAGAAAACTGTTAAAATTCTTCAGAAACGTCACTTTTGAAGTGTTTTCTTGTACTTTTAAGCCAATCAGATACCCTACGGGCTCGGAAAGTGCAACGAAACCATCAAATTTTAGCTAGAAACTGTATTTTTGTCGATTTTTATTGAATTTGAACTATATTTCAACGTTTTTTGATGGTTCTGAGCCACCAAACACACTTAAAGCATGCAGAATCGACTCAGAATAGGAAAAGGAGACGTTTAGGTCAATTTTATGCATTCTGGCGTTCGTAGATACAAGAAAACTGTTAAAATTCTTCAGAAACGTCACTTTTGAAGTGTTTTCTTGTACTTTTAAGCCAATCAGATACCCTACGGGCTCGGAAAGTGCAACGAAACCATCAAATTTTAGCTAGAAACTGTATTTTTGTCGATTTTTATTGAATTTGAACTACATTTCAACGTTTTTTGATGGTTCTGAGCCACCAAACACACTTAAAGCATGCAGAATCGACTCAGAATAGGAAAAGGAGACGTTTAGGTCAATTTTATGCATTCTGGCGTTCGTAGATACAAGAAAACTGTTAAAATTCTTCAGAAACGTCACTTTTGAAGTGTTTTCTTGTACTTTTAAGCCAATCAGATACCCTACGGGCTCGGAAAGTGCAACGAAACCATCAAATTTTAGCTAGAAACTGTATTTTTGTCGATTTTTATTGAATTTGAACTATATTTCAACGTTTTTTGATGGTTCTGAGCCACCAAACACACTTAAAGCATGCAGAATCGACTCAGAATAGGAAAAGGAGACGTTTAGGTCAATCTTATGCATTCTGGCGTTCGTAGACACAAGAAAACTGTTAAAATTCTTCAGAAACGTCACTTTTGAAGTGTTTTCTTGTACTTTTAAGCCAATCAGATACCCTACGGGCTCGGAAAGTGCAACGAAACCATCAAATTTTAGCTAGAAACTGTATTTTTGTCGATTTTTATTGAATTTGAACTATATTTCAACGTTTTTTGATGGTTCTATAGTTCAAATTCAATAAAAATCGACAAAAATACAGTTTCTAGCTAAAATTTGATGGTTTCGTTGCACTTTCCGAGCCCATAGGGTATCTGATTGGCTTAAAAGTACAAGAAAACACTTCAAAAGTTACGTTTCTGAAGAATTTTAACAGTTTTCTTGTATCTACGAACGCCAGAATGCATAAAATTGACCTAAACGTCTCCTTTTCCTATTCTGAGTAGATTCTGCATGCTTTAAGTGTGTTTGGTGGCTCAGAACCATCAAAAAACGTTGAAATATAGTTCAAATTCAATAAAAATCGACAAAAATACAGTTTCTAGCTAAAATTTGATGGTTTCGTTGCACTTTCCGAGCCCGTAGGGTATCTGATTGGCTTAAAAGTACAAGAAAACACTTCAAAAGTGACGCTTCTGAAGAATTTTAACAGTTTTCTTGTATCTACGAACGCCAGAATGCATAAAATTGACCTAAACGTCTCCTTTTCCTATTCTGAGTCGATTCTGCATGCTTTAAGTGTGTTTGGTGGCTCAGAACCATCAAAAAACGTTGAAATATAGTTCAAATTCAATAAAAATCGACAAAAATACAGTTTCTAGCTAAAATTTGATGGTTTCGTTGCACTTTCCGAGCCCGTAGGGTATCTGATTGGCTTAAAAGTACAAGAAAACACTTCAAAAGTGACGTTTCTGAAGAATTTTAACAGTTTTCTTGTATCTACGAACGCCAGAATGCATAAAATTGACCTAAACGTCTCCTTTTCCTATTCTGAGTCGATTCTGCATGCTTTAAGTGTGTTTGGTGGCTCAGAACCATCAAAAAACGTTGAAATATAGTTCAAATTCAATAAAAATCGACAAAAATACAGTTTCTAGCTAAAATTTGATGGTTTCGTTGCACTTTCCGAGCCCGTAGGGTATCTGATTGGCTTAAAAGTACAAGAAAACACTTCAAAAGTGACGTTTCTGAAGAATTTTAACAGTTTTCTTGTATCTACGAACGCCAGAATGCATAAAATTGACCTAAACGTCTCCTTTTCCTATTCTGAGTCGATTCTGCATGCTTTAAGTGTGTTTGGTGGCTCAGAACCATCAAAAAACGTTGAAATATAGTTCAAATTCAATAAAAATCGACAAAAATACAGTTTCTAGCTAAAATTTGATGGTTTCGTTGCACTTTCCGAGCCCGTAGGGTATCTGATTGGCTTAAAAGTACAAGAAAACACTTCAAAAGTGACGTTTCTGAAGAATTTTAACAGTTTTCTTGTATCTACGAACGCCAGAATGCATAAAATTGACCTAAACGTCTCCTTTTCCTATTCTGAGTCGATTCTGCATGCTTTAAGTGTGTTTGGTGGCTCAGAACCATCAAAAAACGTTGAAATATAGTTCAAATTCAATAAAAATCGACAAAAATACAGTTTCTAGCTAAAATTTGATGGTTTCGTTGCACTTTCCGAGACCGTAGGGTATCTGATTGGCTTAAAAGTACAAGAAAACACTTCAAAAGTGACGTTTCTGAAGAATTTTAACAGTTTTCGTGTATCTACGAACGCCAGAATGCATAAAATTGACCTAAACGTCTCCTTTTCCTATTCTGAGTCGATTCTGCATGCTTTAAGTGTGTTTGGTGGCTCAGAACCATCAAAAAACGTTGAAATATAGTTCAAATTCAATAAAAATCGACAAAAATACAGTTTCTAGCTAAAATTTGATGGTTTCGTTGCACTTTCCGAGCCCGTAGGGTATCTGATTGGCTTAAAAGTACAAGAAAACACTTCAAAAGTGACGTTTCTGAAGAATTTTAACAGTTTTCTTGTATCTACTAACGCCAGAATGCATAAAATTGACCTAAACGTCTCCTTTTCCTATTCTGAGTCGATTCTGCATGCTTTAAGTGTGTTTGGTGGCTCAGAACCATCAAAAAACGTTGAAATATAGTTCAAATTCAATAAAAATCGACAAAAATACAGTTTCTAGCTAAAATTTGATGGTTTCGTTGCACTCTCCGAGCCCGTAGGGTATCTGATTGGCTTAAAAGTACAAGAAAACACTTCAAAAGTGACGTTTCTGAAGAATTTTAACAGTTTTCTTGTATCTACGAACGCCAGAATGCATAAAATTGACCTAAACGTCTCCTTTTCCTATTCTGAGTCGATTCTGCATGCTTTAAGTGTGTTTGGTGGCTCAGAACCATCAAAAAACGTTGAAATATAGTTCAAATTCAATAAAAATCGACAAAAATACAGTTTCTAGCTAAAATTTGATGGTTTCGTTGCACTTTCCGAGCCCGTAGGGTATCTGATTGGCTTAAAAGTACAAGAAAACACTTCAAAAGTGACGTTTCTGAAGAATTTTAACAGTTTTCTTGTATCTACGAACGCCAGAATGCATAAAATTGACCTAAACGTCTCCTTTTCCTATTCTGAGTCGATTCTGCATGCTTTAAGTGTGTTTGGTGGCTCAGAACCATCAAAAAACTTTGAAATATAGTTCAAATTCAATAAAAATCGACAAAAATACAGTTTCTAGCTAAAATTTGATGGTTTCGTTGCACTTTCCGAGCCCGTAGGGTATCTGATTGGCTTAAAAGTACAAGAAAACACTTCAAAAGTGACGTTTCTGAAGAATTTTAACAGTTTTCTTGTATCTACGAACGCCAGAATGCATAAAATTGACCTAAACGTCTCCTTTTCCTATTCTGAGTCGATTCTGCATGCTTTAAGTGTGTTTGGTGGCTCAGAACCATCAAAAAACGTTGAAATATAGTTCAAATTCAATAAAAATCGACAAAAATACAGTTTCTAGCTAAAATTTGATGGTTTCGTTGCACTTTCCGAGCCCGTTGGGTATCTGATTGGCTTAAAAGTACAAGAAAACACTTCAAAAGTGACGTTTCTGAAGAATTTTAACAGTTTTCTTGTATCTACGAACGCCAGAATGCATAAAATTGACCTAAACGTCTCCTTTTCCTATTCTGAGTCGATTCTGCATGCTTTAAGTGTGTTTGGTGGCTCAGAACCATCAAAAAACTTTGAAATATAGTTAAAATTCAATAAAAATCGACAAAAATACAGTTTCTAGCTAAAATTTGATGGTTTCGTTGCACTTTCCGAGCCCGTAGGGTATCTGATTGGCTTAAAAGTACAAGAAAACACTTCAAAAGTGACGTTTCTGAAGAATTTTAACAGTTTTCTTGTATCTACGAACGCCAGAATGCATAAAATTGACCTAAACGTCTCCTTTTCCTATTCTGAGTCGATTCTGCATGCTTTAAGTGTGTTTGGTGGCTCAGAAACATCAAAAAACGTTGAAATATAGTTCAAATTCAATAAAAATCGACAAAAATACAGTTTCTAGCTAAAATTTGATGGTTTCGTTGCACTTTCCGAGCCCGTCGGGTATCTGATTGGCTTAAAAGTACAAGAAAACACTTCAAAAGTGACGTTTCTGAAGAATTTTAACAGTTTTCTTGTATCTACGAACGCCAGAATGCATAAAATTGACCTAAACGTCTCCTTTTCCTATTCTGAGTCGATTCTGCATGCTTTAAGTGTGTTTGGTGGCTCAGAACCATCAAAAAACGTTGAAATATAGTTCAAATTCAATAAAAATCGACAAAAATACAGTTTCTAGCTAAAATTTGATGGTTTCGTTGCACTTTCCGAGCCCGTAGGGTATCTGATTGGCTTAAAAGTACAAGAAAACACTTCAAAAGTGACGTTTCTGAAGAATTTTAACAGTTTTCTTGTATCTACGAACGCCAGAATGCATAAAATTGACCTAAACGTCTCCTTTTCCTATTCTGAGTCGATTCTGCATGCTTTAAGTGTGTTTGGTGGCTCAGAACCATCAAAAAACGTTGAAATATAGTTCAAATTCAATAAAAATCGACAAAAATACAGTTTCTAGCTAAAATTTGATGGTTTCGTTGCACTTTCCGAGCCCGTAGGGTATCTGATTGGCTTAAAAGTACAAGAAAACACTTCAAAAGTGACGTTTCTGAAGAATTTTAACAGTTTTCTTGTATCTACGAACGCCAGAATGCATAAAATTGACCTAAACGTCTCCTTTTCCTATTCTGAGTCGATTCTGCATGCTTCAAGTGTGTTTGGTGGCTCAGAACCATCAAAAAACGTTGAAATATAGTTCAAATTCAATAAAAATCGACAAAAATACAGTTTCTAGCTAAAATTTGATGGTTTCGTTGCACTTTCCGAGCCCGTAGGGTTCAAATTCGTTCGTAGATACAAGAAAACTGTTAAAATTCTTCAGAAACGTCACTTTTGAAGTGTTTTCTTGTACTTTTAAGCCAATCAGATACCCTACGGGCTCGGAAAGTGCAACGAAACCATCAAATTTTAGCTAGAAACTGTATTTTTGTCGATTTTTATTGAATTTGAACTATATTTCAACGTTTTTTGATGGTTCTGAGCCACCAAACACACTTAAAGCATGCAGAATCGACTCAGAATAGGAAAAGGAGACGTTTAGGTCAATTTTATGCATTCTGGCGTTCGTAGATACAAGAAAACTGTTAAAATTCTTCAGAAACGTCACTTTTGAAGTGTTTTCTTGTACTTTTAAGCCAATCAGATACCCAACGGGCTCGGAAAGTGCAACGAAACCATCAAATTTTAGCTAGAAACTGTATTTTTGTCGATTTTTATTGAATTTGAACTATATTTCAACGTTTTTTGATGGTTCTGAGCCACCAAACACACTTAAAGCATGCAGAATCGACTCAGAATAGGAAAAGGAGACGTTTAGGTCAATTTTATGCATTCTGGCGTTCGTAGATACAAGAAAACTGTTAAAATTCTTCAGAAACGTCACTTTTGAAGTGTTTTCTTGTACTTTTAAGCCAATCAGATACCCTACGGGCTCGGAAAGTGCAACGAAACCATCAAATTTTAGCTAGAAACTGTATTTTTGTCGATTTTTATTGAATTTGAACTATATTTCAAAGTTTTTTGATGGTTCTGAGCCACCAAACACACTTAAAGCATGCAGAATCGACTCAGAATAGGAAAAGGAGACGTTTAGGTCAATTTTATGCATTCTGGCGTTCGTAGATACAAGAAAACTGTTAAAATTCTTCAGAAACGTCACTTTTGAAGTGTTTTCTTGTACTTTTAAGCCAATCAGATACCCTACGGGCTCGGAAAGTGCAACGAAACCATCAAATTTTAGCTAGAAACTGTATTTTTGTCGATTTTTATTGAATTTGAACTATATTTCAACGTTTTTTGATGGTTCTGAGCCACCAAACACACTTAAAGCATGCAGAATCGACTCAGAATAGGAAAAGGAGACGTTTAGGTCAATTTTATGCATTCTGGCGTTCGTAGATACAAGAAAACTGTTAAAATTCTTCAGAAACGTCACTTTTGAAGTGTTTTCTTGTACTTTTAAGCCAATCAGATACCCTACGGGCTCGGAGAGTGCAACGAAACCATCAAATTTTAGCTAGAAACTGTATTTTTGTCGATTTTTATTGAATTTGAACTATATTTCAACGTTTTTTGATGGTTCTGAGCCACCAAACACACTTAAAGCATGCAGAATCGACTCAGAATAGGAAAAGGAGACGTTTAGGTCAATTTTATGCATTCTGGCGTTAGTAGATACAAGAAAACTGTTAAAATTCTTCAGAAACGTCACTTTTGAAGTGTTTTCTTGTACTTTTAAGCCAATCAGATACCCTACGGGCTCGGAAAGTGCAACGAAACCATCAAATTTTAGCTAGAAACTGTATTTTTGTCGATTTTTATTGAATTTGAACTATATTTCAACGTTTTTTGATGGTTCTGAGCCACCAAACACACTTAAAGCATGCAGAATCGACTCAGAATAGGAAAAGGAGACGTTTAGGTCAATTTTATGCATTCTGGCGTTCGTAGATACAAGAAAACTGTTAAAATTCTTCAGAAACGTCACTTTTGAAGTGTTTTCTTGTACTTTTAAACCAATCAGATACCCTACGGTCTCGGAAAGTGCAACGAAACCATCAAATTTTAGCTAGAAACTGTATTTTTGTCGATTTTTATTGAATTTGAACTATATTTCAACGTTTTTTGATGGTTCTGAGCCACCAAACACACTTAAAGCATGCAGAATCGACTCAGAATAGGAAAAGGAGACGTTTAGGTCAATTTTATGCATTCTGGCGTTCGTAGATACAAGAAAACTGTTAAAATTCTTCAGAAACGTCACTTTTGAAGTGTTTTCTTGTACTTTTAAGCCAATCAGATACCCTACGGGCTCGGAAAGTGCAACGAAACCATCAAATTTTAGCTAGAAACTGTATTTTTGTCGATTTTTATTGAATTTGAACTATATTTCAACGTTTTTTGATGGTTCTGAGCCACCAAACACACTTAAAGCATGCAGAATCGACTCAGAATAGGAAAAGGAGACGTTTAGGTCAATTTTATGCATTCTGGCGTTCGTAGATACAAGAAAACTGTTAAAATTCTTCAGAAACGTCACTTTTGAAGTGTTTTCTTGTACTTTTAAGCCAATCAGATACCCTACGGGCTCGGAAAGTGCAACGAAACCATCAAATTTTAGCTAGAAACTGTATTTTTGTCGATTTTTATTGAATTTGAACTATATTTCAACGTTTTTTGATGGTTCTGAGCCACCAAACACACTTAAAGCATGCAGAATCGACTCAGAATAGGAAAAGGAGACGTTTAGGTCAATTTTATGCATTCTGGGGTTCGTAGATACAAGAAAACTGTTAAAATTCTTCAGAAACGTCACTTTTGAAGTGTTTTCTTGTACTTTTAAGCCAATCAGATACCCTACGGGCTCGGAAAGTGCAACGAAACCATCAAATTTTAGCTAGAAACTGTATTTTTGTCGATTTTTATTGAATTTGAACTATATTTCAACGTTTTTTGATGGTTCTGAGCCACCAAACACACTTAAAGCATGCAGAATCGACTCAGAATAGGAAAAGGAGACGTTTAGGTCAATTTTATGCATTCTGGCGTTCGTAGATACAAGAAAACTGTTAAAATTCTTCAGAAACGTCACTTTTGAAGTGTTTTCTTGTACTTTTAAGCCAATCAGATACCCAACGGGCTCGGAAAGTGCAACGAAACCATCAAATTTTAGCTAGAAACTGTATTTTTGTCGATTTTTATTGAATTTGAACTATATTTCAACGTTTTTTGATGGTTCTGAGCCACCAAACACACTTAAAGCATGCAGAATCGACTCAGAATAGGAAAAGGAGACGTTTAGGTCAATTTTATGCATTCTGGCGTTCGTAGATACAAGAAAACTGTTAAAATTCTTCAGAAACGTCACTTTTGAAGTGTTTTCTTGTACTTTTAAGCCAATCAGATACCCTACGGGCTCGGAAAGTGCAACGAAACCATCAAATTTTAGCTAGAAACTGTATTTTTGTCGATTTTTATTGAATTTGAACTATATTTCAACGTTTTTTGATGGTTCTGAGCCACCAAACACACTTAAAGCATGCAGAATCGACTCAGAATAGGAAAAGGAGACGTTTAGGTCAATTTTATGCATTCTGGCGTTCGTAGATACAAGAAAACTGTTAAAATTCTTCAGAAACGTCACTTTTGAAGTGTTTTCTTGTACTTTTAAGCCAATCAGATACCCTACGGTCTCGGAAAGTGCAACGAAACCATCAAATTTTAGCTAGAAACTGTATTTTTGTCGATTTTTATTGAATTTGAACTATATTTCAACGTTTTTTGATGGTTCTGAGCCACCAAACACACTTAAAGCATGCAGAATCGACTCAGAATAGGAAAAGGAGACGTTTAGGTCAATTTTATGCATTCTGGCGTTCGTAGATACAAGAAAACTGTTAAAATTCTTCAGAAACGTCACTTTTGAAGTGTTTTCTTGTACTTTTAAGCCAATCAGATACCCTACGGGCTCGGAAAGTGCAACGAAACCATCAAATTTTAGCTAGAAACTGTATTTTTGTCGATTTTTATTGAATTTGAACTATATTTCAACGTTTTTTGATGGTTCTGAGCCACCAAACACACTTAAAGCATGCAGAATCGACTCAGAATAGGAAAAGGAGACGTTTAGGTCAATTTTATGCATTCTGGCGTTCGTAGATACAAGAAAACTGTTAAAATTCTTCAGAAACGTCACTTTTGAAGTGTTTTCTTGTACTTTTAAGCCAATCAAATAACCTACGGGCTCGGAAAGTGCAACGAAACCATCAAATTTTAGCTAGAAACTGTATTTTTGTCGATTTTTATTGAATTTGAACTATATTTCAACGTTTTTTGATGGTTCTGAGCCACCAAACACACTTAAAGCATGCAGAATCGACTCAGAATAGGAAAAGGAGACGTTTAGGTCAATTTTATGCATTCTGGCGTTCGTAGATACAAGAAAACTGTTAAAATTCTTCAGAAACGTCACTTTTGAAGTGTTTTCTTGTACTTTTAAGCCAATCAAATAACCTACGGGCTCGGAAAGTGCAACGAAACCATCAAATTTTAGCTAGAAACTGTATTTTTGTCGATTTTTATTGAATTTGAACTATATTTCAACGTTTTTTGATGGTTCTGAGTCACCAAACACACTTAAAGCATGCAGAATCGACTCAGAATAGGAAAAGGAGACGTTTAGGTCAAGTTTATGCATTCTGGCGTTCGTAGATACAAGAAAACTGTTAAAATTCTTCAGAAACGTCACTTTTGAAGTGTTTTCTTGTACTTTTAAGCCAATCAGATACCCTACGGGCTCGGAAAGTGCAACGAAACCATCAAATTTTAGCTAGAAACTGTATTTTTGTCGATTTTTATTGAATTTGAACTATATTTCAACGTTTTTTGATGGTTCTGAGCCACCAAACACACTTAAAGCATGCAGAATCGACTCAGAATAGGAAAAGGAGACGTTTAGGTCAAGTTTATGCATTCTGGCGTTCGTAGATACAAGAAAACTGTTAAAATTCTTCAGAAACGTCACTTTTGAAGTGTTTTCTTGTACTTTTAAGCCAATCAGATACCCTACGGGCTCGGAAAGTGCAACGAAACCATCAAATTTTAGCTAGAAACTGTATTTTTGTCGATTTTTATTGAATTTGAACTATATTTCAACGTTTTTTGATGGTTCTGAGCCACCAAACACACTTAAAGCATGCAGAATCGACTCAGAATAGGAAAAGGAGACGTTTAGGTCAATTTTATGCATTCTGGCGTTCGTAGATACAAGAAACCTGTTAAAATTCTTCAGAAACGTCACTTTTGAAGTGTTTTCTTGTACTTTTAAGCCAATCAGATACCCTACGGGCTCGGAAAGTGCAACGAAACCATCAAATTTTAGCTAGAAACTGTATTTTTGTCGATTTTTATTGAATTTGAACTATATTTCAACGTTTTTTGATGGTTCTGAGCCACCAAACACACTTAAAGCATGCAGAATCGACTCAGAATAGGAAAAGGAGACGTTTAGGTCAATTTTATGCATTCTGGCGTTCGTAGATACAAGAAAACTGTTAAAATTCTTCAGAAACGTCACTTTTGAAGTGTTTTCTTGTACTTTTAAGCCAATCAGATACCCTACGGGCTCGGAAAGTGCAACGAAACCATCAAATTTTAGCTAGAAACTGTATTTTTGTCGATTTTTATTGAATTTGAACTATATTTCAACGTTTTTTGATGGTTCTGAGCCACCAAACACACTTAAAGCATGCAGAATCGACTCAGAATAGGAAAAGGAGACGTTTAGGTCAATTTTATGCATTCTGGCGTTCGTAGATACAAGAAAACTGTTAAAATTCTTCAGAAAAGTCACTTTTGAAGTGTTTTCTTGTACTTTTAAGCCAATCAGATACCCTACGGGCTCGGAAAGTGCAACGAAACCATCAAATTTTAGCTAGAAACTGTATTTTTGTCGATTTTTATTGAATTTGAACCATATTTCAACGTTTTTTGATGGTTCTGAGCCACCAAACACACTTAAAGCATGCAGAATCGACTCAGAATAGGAAAAGGAGACGTTTAGGTCAATTTTATGCATTCTGGCGTTCGTAGATACAAGAAAACTGTTAAAATTCTTCAGAAACGTCACTTTTGAAGTGTTTTCTTGTACTTTTAAGCCAATCAGATACCCTACGGGCTCGGAAAGTGCAACGAAACCATCAAATTTTAGCTAGAAACTGTATTTTTGTCGATTTTTATTGAATTTGAACTATATTTCAACGTTTTTTGATGGTTCTGAGCCACCAAACACACTTAAAGCATGCAGAATCGACTCAGAATAGGAAAAGGAGACCTTTAGGTCAATTTTATGCATTCTGGCGTTCGTAGATACAAGAAAACTGTTAAAATTCTTCAGAAACGTCACTTTTGAAGTGTTTTCTTGTACTTTTAAGCCAATCAGATACCCTACGGGCTCGGAAAGTGCAACGAAACCATCAAATTTTAGCTAGAAACTGTATTTTTGTCGATTTTTATTGAATTTGAACTATATTTCAACGTTTTTTGATGGTTCTGAGCCACCAAACACACTTAAAGCATGCAGAATCGACTCAGAATAGGAAAAGGAGACGTTTAGGTCGATTTTATGCATTCTGGCGTTCGTAGATACAAGAAAACTGTTAAAATTCTTCAGAAACGTCACTTTTGAAGTGTTTTCTTGTACTTTTAAGCCAATCAGATACCCTACGGGCTCGGAAAGTGCAACGAAACCATCAAATTTTAGCTAGAAACTGTATTTTTGTCGATTTTTATTGAATTTGAACTATATTTCAACGTTTTTTGATGGTTCTGAGCCACCAAACACACTTAAAGCATGCAGAATCGACTCAGAATAGGAAAAGGAGACGTTTAGGTCAATTTTATGCATTCTGGCGTTCGTAGATACAAGAAAACTGTTAAAATTCTTCAGAAACGTCACTTTTGAAGTGTTTTCTTGTACTTTTAAGCCAATCAGATACCCTACGGGCTCGGAAAGTGCAACGAAACCATCAAATTTTAGCTAGAAACTGTATTTTTGTCGATTTTTATTGAATTTGAACTATATTTCAACGTTTTTTGATGGTTCTGAGCCACCAAACACACTTAAAGCATGCAGAATCGACTCAGAATAGGAAAAGGAGACGTTTAGGTCAATTTTATGCATTCTGGCGTTCGTAGATACAAGAAAACTGTTAAAATTCTTCAGAAACGTCACTTTTGAAGTGTTTTCTTGTACTTTTAAGCCAATCAGATACCCTACGGGCTCGGAAAGTGCAACGAAACCATCAAATTTTAGCTAGAAACTGTATTTTTGTCGATTTTTATTGAATTTGAACTATATTTCAACGTTTTTTGATGGTTCTGAGCCACCAAACACACTTAAAGCATGCAGAATCGACTCAGAATAGGAAAAGGAGACGTTTAGGTCAATTTTATGCATTCTGGCGTTCGTAGATACAAGAAAACTGTTAAAATTCTTCAGAAACGTCACTTTTGAAGTGTTTTCTTGTACTTTTAAGCCAATCAGATACCCTACAGGCTCGGAAAGTGCAACGAAACCATCAAATTTTAGCTAGAAACTGTATTTTTGTCGACTTTTATTGAATTTGAACTATATTTCAACGTTTTTTGATGGTTCTGAGCCACCAAACACACTTAAAGCATGCAGAATCGACTCAGAATAGGAAAAGGAGACGTTTAGGTCAATTTTATGCATTCTGGCGTTCGTAGATACAAGAAAACTGTTAAAATTCTTCAGAAACGTCGCTTTTGAAATGTTTTCTTGTACTTTTAAGCCAATCAGATACCCTACGGGCTCGGAAAGTGCAACGAAACCATCAAATTTTAGCTAGAAACTGTATTTTTGTCGATTTTTATTGAATTTGAACTATATTTCAACGTTTTTTGATGGTTCTGAGCCACCAAACACACTTAAAGCATGCAGAATCGACTCAGAATAGGAAAAGGAGACGTTTAGGTCAATTTTATGCATTCTGGCGTTCGTAGATACAAGAAAACTGTTAAAATTCTTCAGAAACTTCACTTTTGAAGTGTTTTCTTGTACTTTTAAGCCAATCAGATACCCTACGGGCTCGGAAAGTGCAACGAAACCATCAAATTTTAGCTAGAAACTGTATTTTTGTCGATTTTTATTGAATTTGAACTATATTTCAACGTTTTTTGATGGTTCTGAGCCACCAAACACACTTAAAGCATGCAGAATCGACTCAGAATAGGAAAAGGAGACGTTTAGGTCAATTTTATGCATTCTGGCGTTCGTAGATACAAGAAAACTGTTAAAATTCTTCAGAAACGTCACTTTTGAAGTGTTTTCTTGTACTTTTAAGCCAATCAGATACCCCCACCAAACACACTTAAAGCATGCAGAATCGACTCAGAATGGGAAAAGGAGACCTTTAGGTCAATTTTATGCATTCTGGCGTTCGTAGATACAAGAAAACTGTTAAAATTCTTCAGAAACGTCACTTTTGAAGTGTTTTCTTGTACTTTTAAGCCAATCAGATACCCTACGGGCTCGGAAAGTGCAACGAAACCATCAAATTTTAGCTAGAAACTGTATTTTTGTCGATTTTTATTGAATTTGAACTATATTTCAACGTTTTTTGATGGTTCTGAGCCACCAAACACACTTAAAGCATGCAGAATCGACTCAGAATAGGAAAAGGAGACGTTTAGGTCGATTTTATGCATTCTGGCGTTCGTAGATACAAGAAAACTGTTAAAATTCTTCAGAAACGTCACTTTTGAAGTGTTTTCTTGTACTTTTAAGCCAATCAGATACCCTACGGGCTCGGAAAGTGCAACGAAACCATCAAATTTTAGCTAGAAACTGTATTTTTGTCGATTTTTATTGAATTTGAACTATATTTCAACGTTTTTTGATGGTTCTGAGCCACCAAACACACTTAAAGCATGCAGAATCGACTCAGAATAGGAAAAGGAGACGTTTAGGTCAATTTTATGCATTCTGGCGTTCGTAGATACAAGAAAACTGTTAAAATTCTTCAGAAACGTCACTTTTGAAGTGTTTTCTTGTACTTTTAAGCCAATCAGATACCCTACGGGCTCGGAAAGTGCAACGAAACCATCAAATTTTAGCTAGAAACTGTATTTTTGTCGATTTTTATTGAATTTGAACTATATTTCAACGTTTTTTGATGGTTCTGAGCCACCAAACACACTTAAAGCATGCAGAATCGACTCAGAATAGGAAAAGGAGACGTTTAGGTCAATTTTATGCATTCTGGCGTTCGTAGATACAAGAAAACTGTTAAAATTCTTCAGAAAAGTCACTTTTGAAGTGTTTTCTTGTACTTTTAAGCCAATCAGATACCCTACGGGCTCGGAAAGTGCAACGAAACCATCAAATTTTAGCTAGAAACTGTATTTTTGTCGATTTTTATTGAATTTGAACCATATTTCAACGTTTTTTGATGGTTCTGAGCCACCAAACACACTTAAAGCATGCAGAATCGACTCAGAATAGGAAAAGGAGACGTTTAGGTCAATTTTATGCATTCTGGCGTTCGTAGATACAAGAAAACTGTTAAAATTCTTCAGAAACGTCACTTTTGAAGTGTTTTCTTGTACTTTTAAGCCAATCAGATACCCTACGGGCTCGGAAAGTGCAACGAAACCATCAAATTTTAGCTAGAAACTGTATTTTTGTCGATTTTTATTGAATTTGAACTATATTTCAACGTTTTTTGATGGTTCTGAGCCACCAAACACACTTAAAGCATGCAGAATCGACTCAGAATAGGAAAAGGAGACCTTTAGGTCAATTTTATGCATTCTGGCGTTCGTAGATACAAGAAAACTGTTAAAATTCTTCAGAAACGTCACTTTTGAAGTGTTTTCTTGTACTTTTAAGCCAATCAGATACCCTACGGGCTCGGAAAGTGCAACGAAACCATCAAATTTTAGCTAGAAACTGTATTTTTGTCGATTTTTATTGAATTTGAACTATATTTCAACGTTTTTTGATGGTTCTGAGCCACCAAACACACTTAAAGCATGCAGAATCGACTCAGAATAGGAAAAGGAGACGTTTAGGTCGATTTTATGCATTCTGGCGTTCGTAGATACAAGAAAACTGTTAAAATTCTTCAGAAACGTCACTTTTGAAGTGTTTTCTTGTACTTTTAAGCCAATCAGATACCCTACGGGCTCGGAAAGTGCAACGAAACCATCAAATTTTAGCTAGAAACTGTATTTTTGTCGATTTTTATTGAATTTGAACTATATTTCAACGTTTTTTGATGGTTCTGAGCCACCAAACACACTTAAAGCATGCAGAATCGACTCAGAATAGGAAAAGGAGACGTTTAGGTCAATTTTATGCATTCTGGCGTTCGTAGATACAAGAAAACTGTTAAAATTCTTCAGAAACGTCACTTTTGAAGTGTTTTCTTGTACTTTTAAGCCAATCAGATACCCTACGGGCTCGGAAAGTGCAACGAAACCATCAAATTTTAGCTAGAAACTGTATTTTTGTCGATTTTTATTGAATTTGAACTATATTTCAACGTTTTTTGATGGTTCTGAGCCACCAAACACACTTAAAGCATGCAGAATCGACTCAGAATAGGAAAAGGAGACGTTTAGGTCAATTTTATGCATTCTGGCGTTCGTAGATACAAGAAAACTGTTAAAATTCTTCAGAAACGTCACTTTTGAAGTGTTTTCTTGTACTTTTAAGCCAATCAGATACCCTACGGGCTCGGAAAGTGCAACGAAACCATCAAATTTTAGCTAGAAACTGTATTTTTGTCGATTTTTATTGAATTTGAACTATATTTCAACGTTTTTTGATGGTTCTGAGCCACCAAACACACTTAAAGCATGCAGAATCGACTCAGAATAGGAAAAGGAGACGTTTAGGTCAATTTTATGCATTCTGGCGTTCGTAGATACAAGAAAACTGTTAAAATTCTTCAGAAACGTCACTTTTGAAGTGTTTTCTTGTACTTTTAAGCCAATCAGATACCCTACAGGCTCGGAAAGTGCAACGAAACCATCAAATTTTAGCTAGAAACTGTATTTTTGTCGATTTTTATTGAATTTGAACTATATTTCAACGTTTTTTGATGGTTCTGAGCCACCAAACACACTTAAAGCATGCAGAATCGACTCAGAATAGGAAAAGGAGACGTTTAGGTCAATTTTATGCATTCTGGCGTTCGTAGATACAAGAAAACTGTTAAAATTCTTCAGAAACGTCACTTTTGAAGTGTTTTCTTGTACTTTTAAGCCAATCAGATACCCTACGGGCTCGGAAAGTGCAACGAAACCATCAAATTTTAGCTAGAAACTGTATTTTTGTCGATTTTTATTGAATTTGAACTATATTTCAACGTTTTTTGATGGTTCTGAGCCACCAAACACACTTAAAGCATGCAGAATCGACTCAGAATAGGAAAAGGAGACGTTTAGGTCAATTTTATGCATTCTGGCGTTCGTAGATACAAGAAAACTGTTAAAATTCTTCAGAAAC